>NW_023276806.1:170822654-170855154 GCF_003668045.3 Cricetulus griseus
CACACACACACACACCCCACACACACACACACACAAACACACACACATTAAATGAAATGCAATAAAAATTTTATTTAGAAAAAAAGAAGCAGATAATTTACAATGGATGAGAAGCAAGAGGCAACTGATAGGAGAAATAAAACACAGCTAAGTCTCAACTGCCAAACTATAAAATAAGAGGTTATATATGTCCCAGTGAATAAAGGCTAAAAATGAGACTAAGATCATGTTTCCTGGCTTTTAATTCAAAACTATTTTATTCTCTTCATATATGAAGAGTTGTTTTTCTATATCTAAACTTTAATAATTTCTGACATGTTAATCATGATAATAACTGTTACATATTAAAGTACAATTATCTGTGGCTAGAGATGTGACTCAACTGGAAAAACTGACGCATTAAGTTCTGGGTTCATTGCCCTAGCCTGGAGACACCGGATGTGGTGGCACACACCTATGATGGAGAAGGAAGATGGGAAATTCAGCGGCATCCTCAGCTACACGCCAAGTTTAAAACCAGTCTGGGATACGTAAGACACGGTGTCTCAAAAAACAAAATAATCCAACTGCAATCTCGTCCTGAACTCTTAATATCTTAAGAACCTTTCATAAATATAACAAATGAGTTGTGTGGAGTATATTTGGGAGGCAGGTTTTTGTAACCTGGGTGGTCAATTTACCGTCACTTTAAACAAAATTACAACCACTATGTGTAAATATTTAAATGTGGTATACCACATTCTGGTTTTTTTTGGGGGGGGGGCGGGGGGGGGTTCAAGACAGGGTTTCTCTGTGTAGCTTTGGAGCCTATCCTGGCACTCACTCTGTAGACCAGGCTGGCCGAGAAATCAGAGATCTGCCTACCTCTACTTCCCGAGTGCTGGGATTAAAGGCGTGCGCCACCAATGCCCAGCAGTATACCACATTCTTAAGCACATATGACATCCTTCAAAATAATAAGTAGATTTTTATTATCTATTTATATTTATTTGCTTTTGAGAAAGATCTCATGTATCCCAAGCTGTTCTCAAACTTGCTATGTGGTCAAGGATGACTTTGACTTTCAACTTCTAACCCTCATGTCTCCACCTCTCGGGTGCTGGGATAATAGGCATGCACCACCATACCTGGTTTTAATTTTGGTTTCCTAAGAGAGGATCTATGGGCTGGAAATAGCTCTTGTTGCTTTTGTAGAAGACCAGGATTTGATTTCCAGCACCCACCTGACAGCTTAGAACCATCTCAACTCCAGTTCCCAGGGATCTGAAGCCCTCTTCTGGCCTCCTCTGGCACCAGACATATATATGGAACTCAGACATACATGCAAGCAAAACGTCATAAAAATAAAAAAAGTAAATTTAAAAAAGAGGAGAGTCTAGGCTTAATTATACAGCACATAACTAAAAAATAAAGATCTAAAAAAACAAAAGATAGGCTCTAAATATATGACCTAAACTGGTCTCCAAATCATGGCAATCCTTCTGCCTCAACCTCCTAAGGGCTGGGATTTCAGACATGAGCCACCACACCTGGCTTGGGAAGTTTTTATGTCTCTCCCTTTTAATCTTATATATAAAGAACATTCAGCATTGCACAGCAGTTGACTGAGCCCCTGAATACGCAAGGACAAAGTCCTTAATGAAGTGGTTTGTGCCTAACATTCTAAAATGACATATCAGTTGATGTCAAAAAGAGTCAAAGCATCTTAGTGTGACAAAGGTAGAGAAGGAAAGGGTTGTTTGTGTTTCTGTGGTGATATTTTGTTTATGATCTAACAAATAAAGCTTGCGTGAAGATCAGGGGGCAAAGCTAGCCACACTAGCTAGCCATAGAGGCCAGGCAGTGGTGGCACACACCTTTAATCCCAGCACTAGAGAGGAATATAATACAGGAGGAGACAGGAGCTCATCAGTCTGAGGTTTGGAGACCAGTGCAGTCAGAGGAGCAGTGCAGACTGAAGATGCAGTCTGAGGACACGATCACCCTTTTCCACCTGAGCACTGGTAGAGGTGAGAACTCTCTAGTGGCTAGCCAGTTTGCTTTTCTGATCTTCAGTTTTAACCCCTACATCTGTCCTTGGGTTTTTATTATTCCTGCTACATGTTTTTGGTTTGGTTTTGTTTTGAACTTTTGAAGATTTTATTTTAATGTGTATAGGTGTTTTGTCTTCATGTATGTCTGTGTGCCACATCCATTCAATCTACAGAGGCCACAGACCCAGAAAATGGCATTGAATGTCCTAGAACTATAGTTACAAGTGGTGGTTAGCCACCCCATGGGTGTTGAAAATTAAACCCAGTTCCTCTGGAAGAGCATCAAATACTCTTAACAGCTAAGCCCATTTTTTGTTTGTTTGGTGGTGGTGCTTGAGTCCAAACCCCCAGATGCTAAAGTGCTAGGCAAGAGCTCTGCCACTGTAATAAATATCTCCCAGATCATTTCTGCTTTTTTAAAAAATGATTTGTTCATTTATGTGCACGTGTGTTTGCTTCCATGAGTTTACCTGTACCAAGTGTAAGCAAGAGCCCCAAGAGGTGAGAACACGGCATTTATAATCCTGAAACTAGAGTACTGAGCCTTCACCTGGGTTCTGGACCAAAGGTCCTCTGTAAAAGTAGCAAGCACTCTTAAGCACCAAGCAATCTTTCCAGATCCAAGAAGAATTAAGGGGGGAGGGGTTTATCAGTAGCTAATAGTAAGAGCAAGCCTTATTGCTAGGAGCCACGTGGTGACATGAGCCCCCTTTCTCTTAGTGCTAATTTCTATCAGTCTGCTTGTCCAGGTCATTGAACTGAACTCTAACACGCAAAAAAGCCATTACTTGCTCTTCTCCTTCCTCTAAAAAAGAGGGAATCCTTCAAAAGCTCCTGAAGGGATTAGACATACTGCATCTGGGAGATAGAGGCAGAAGGATCAGTAGTTCAAGGTCATCCTTAGTCACATAGTAGTCGGTGGTCAACCTGGGCTACATTTGAGTTTGTTTCAAAAAAAAAAAAAAAAAACACAAAATAACAAAAACAGCCCCTGAAGAGTACTGGATTTCTAATAACCTGCTATGCTTATCTTATTACAGTTGAATGACAAATATCCACATTTCTGGAATATTTTCCTGTCCTAGGTAGGAAATGGAGGCACCAGATCTTTCCCTGTCCCCTATCCAGACCAAGACCCAAGGCCTAAGTTGTGTTCTACCTGCAGCAAATTTTAATTACAAATTTACTAAAGGTAAAAGTATAAGTGAGCAGTTATCTAACCTCCTCCTTGAACCCAGCAACACTCCCTCCTGATAACAAGCTGCTGTTTCATTAAAATAACAGGCCCCAGTGAAGTCACACCAGTCAGGGCACTAGGTAGAGTCTCAAAGTTCTCTTCTGTATTTTACAGTCTTAAAGAGACAGAAGTCCTCGTGCAACTAGTATTTATTGCTATTTAAACAACCTACAGGGGAAAAAAATAACTCGTTTAAAAGGTAGCAGGCCGCGCCACCTCTTTTGCAGAGCCTGGAAGAGTGTGCTGGGAGGGTGTGGAGGCGGCTTACTTTTCTCCTCCGCGTTCTTCACTCTGTCACCGCCTTCGGGGCAGCACTGGCAGAAAAACACGAGCGGCAAACAAGTTAGACTCCAGGAAGTGTGGTTCGCACCGGCCTCCCAAGGCCCTGCTGTCGGTGGGGGCCTCGGCCTCTCCCGGGGGCTGCGACCTGCACTGCCGGGACCCTCCCCGGGACAGCGGCGGCTCTGCACCGCGGCGGCCTCCCTCCCCCGGGCTTCCGGGGACGCTCACCGGGGCCGCCGGCTCCTGGCCCGCTTCGCCAGCTGCGAGCATCCTGCCTCGATTCCATCCGCCGCCCGCCCGGCTCATACAGCCCAGCCAGGGCAGCCGCGAGCAAAGTAAGCAGTGCCGCCACCTCGACTTCCGCTCGCCCTCTCGCTGGTTCCGTTCTCGCAGGCTAGAGAGACAGACCCACCTGCGTCGCCGCTGTCCTGTTCCACGGCGCCACCTGCTGCTTGGCTGTCAGATCGGCTGCGCAGGAAACCCAAGTGGCTCTCCTACTTCCCAGCCTGGTATGGGCTAGCATCCTCCCCTGTGTCAGAGCTCCTTCACTTTGCAGTTAATAAAAACAGAATTCGGCCCTGGCCGAGTGACTCACACTGGTAATCCCACCATTTGGGAGGTGAGGGAAGGCAGGAGGATCGAGAGTTCAAAGTCAGCTCCAGCTATTTACTGAGCTCAAGGCGCCCTTGAGTACACTGGAGAGATGGCTCAGAGGTTAAAAGCACTGGCTGCTCTTCCAAAGATCCTGAGTTCAATTCCCAGCAACCACATGGTGGCTCACAACCATCTGGAATCAGATCTGGTGCCCTCTCTGGCCTTCAGGGACATATGCAGACAGAACACTGCACACATAATAAATAAATAAATTTAAAAAAGAAAGAAAGAAAGAAAAGAAAATACTTTGGCTTTGGCCCTCTCATGGGAGGCAAGTCTCGTGATTCAGAAGCAGAGGCAGGAGGATTGCCACTAGTTTCTGTGTCAGCTAGGGGGCAACATGGAGAATGCCTATCTCAACATGACTTAGCCTGTACAAGAACTTGCCACCAAGACACCTGTGTTCCATATGGTGGAAGAAGAGAAGCAACTCCTGCAAGTTGTCCTCCGACCTCCACGTACCTCTTCGATCGCCCCACCAATAAATAAAAGTTTAAAAATTCTAAGTAATAATAGAGCTCTCTCCATGTCATAGATCTTATATGAAACTGCAAATTTATATAAATGTTTAGATACTATCCTGATGTTCTGAAAATTAGCATGGTGGCCAGAGCCAGAGCAGGTTATTTGGTTTGGCATGGATTTACTAATGAATGCCAGCACCAGATCTTTATTTAATGCTGGTCAGATTGCATAGAGATGACCTTCATCTTTTCCAACTGGAGAGCCCAGATCTATTTGTAAGGGGGTTGAAGCATCCTGGAAGCCTGATAGAAGAAAAGCACTCAAAATCTATCATGCATTTTGCCTGGCAGAGCCCCCCAACCCTCTACCATTTTCCGGATAGGTAGAGCACATCTGACAACCTCACAAGCAAATCCTGGAAGGCAAAGCAAATGGGGCCCCAGCAGGAAAAAAATCTTTATAGAAAACAGAAGCTACTCAGTGAGAAGAAAACTCACTGTCATGTAGACATATGCAGACAAAACACCTATATACATAAAATGAAAATAAAAATTAGGAGCCAGGAGTGGTGGTGCGTGCCTCTTAGCCCAAAACTCAGAAGGCAAGAATCTTTGTAAGTTCAAGGACAGCCAGAGTCACATGAGACTATGTCTCAACAAATAAATATTAGGGTCTGGAGAGATGGCTTCAGCAATTCAGAGTACTAACTGTTCAGCTCTTCCAAAGAGTCAAGATTCACTTCCTAGCACACCCAGCAGCTGACAACTGGCTGTAACTCCAATTCTAGGGGAGTAATTTCTAGACTCCAGGCACCAGGAACACACTGGTATACCGGCAAAACATCCAGATGCTTTAAAAATTAAAAATAGCAAAATAAATAAAAATTTTAAAAATCAAAATAGAGCTGGCCAGTAGTGGCGAACGCATTTAATCCCAGCACTTGGAAAGCAGAGGCAGTCAGATCTCTCTGAGTTCGAGGCCAACCTGGTCTACAGAGTGAGAGTTTCAGGACAACCAAGGCTACACAGAGAAACTCTGTTTCGACAAACCAAAAAATAAAATAAAAATAAAAGCAAATAAAATAAAAATTGTACCACATAGCTGTACTTGGATCTGCTGATACTGAGGCATTAATTCATTAATTTGCCATGTCCAAGAGTATGAGATTGCACAAGAGTTAGTGAAGTGAACCAGGCATGGGAGGCTGAGGGAGGAGGAGCTTGAATTTGGGTTCAGCCTTCTCACAAAGAAAAGCAGTGAGTGAATTAAGGACAATGGAGAGAATCTAGGTAGGTAACTGAGGCGAATAATCCTAAAGGAAGGCAGAGCCCATGAGTCTAAGCTAATTACACAAGACTGTGGAGTTTGAATGAGAATGGCCCCATAGGCTCCTATGTTTCAATACTTGCTCCCCAGTTGGTAGACTGGGAAGGAATGAGAGAGGCAGCCTTGTTGGGGGAGGTGTGTCAATGGCAGCTCACTGTCCACTATGATTGTCATGCACTCGATCTCTGAAACTGTAAGCCCCAATAAACTCTTTTTTTTTTCTCTTGGAGATAGTGTCTCATTATAATAGTAGGAAAGTAATTAAGACAATGACACAATTAGCTGAATCTTCACATTAAATCCATATTTTAAGAAGAAGTCTTGGTTTAGGGAGATGCTGTGGATAGTCTTTGTACATTGTAAATATGCACTGCTCTTGTTGTTAATAAAAAGCTGATTGGCCAATAGCTAGGCAGGATCTTCAGGGCAGAAAGAATGCTGGGAAGGAGGAGTGCAGAGTCAGAGGAGTCACCAGCCAGATGGAAAGGAAGCAGGACATGCAGGAGAGGTAAAAGCCAAGAGCCTCTGGCAGCAGATCAATTAATAGAAATGGGTTAATTTAAGTTGTAAGAGCTGGGTAGTAACAGACCAGTCTATCGGTTGAGCATTTATAATTACTAAGTCTTTGAATGGTTATGTGGGAAGCAGCTGGTGGAACAGAACTGATCTCGGTCCTGATGAAAACCTTCACCTACAAGGAGATGGTTTAGTCAATCCAGCGTTCACTGTGCAAGCATGAGGACTTGAGTTCAGATCTTGGATCTCATGTAAAAAGTTGGGCACAGCAGATACTGTAATACAGGCATTAGAAAGTCAATATCCTTAAGCTCTCCAGCCAACCAGTCTAGTCAAATAGATGAGCTCCAGTCAGTGAAAAACTTTATCAAAAAATAAGGCCCATCAAAATGGCTCAGAAGATGAAGGCACTTGCCAAGCAAGCCTGACAACTTGACTTCTATCCCCAGAAACCATGTAAAGATAAAAGGGAAGAACCAACTTCTACAGAACTGACATCTGGCCTCCACATGTAGGCATGTACACACATACACACATGTCATAAACATGCAATAAATAAACAAGGTAGAAATCCATAAAGGAAAACACCCAATAGTCTTAGTTTCTTTCCTATGATAAAATTAAGGGAGAAAGGGCTGATGATGACGGATAGTTCAAGGATACAGTCCATTATGGAAGGGAAGCTAAGGACCTTGCAGCAGCTGGTCGCATCACATCCACAATTGGAAACAGAGAGTAACGAATGCTAATGCTAAGTTCTCTCTTTCGATTGACACTAGCGGTTCTCATCCTGCCTTATGCTGCATCTCTTTAATACAGTTCCCAGCCATAAAATTATTTTTGCTTCTACTAAAATTTTGCTACTGCTATGAATCATAATTTAAATATCTGATATTTCCAATGATCTCAGGTGACCCCGTGAAAGAAAGGGTCATTCGAGATCCCCAAGAGGGGTCAAGGCCCACAGGTTGAGAACCACTGATTTACACAGTTGAGAATCCCAACCAGGGAATGATGCTATTCATAGTATGAGAGCCCTCCCATTTCAATTAACCCAATCAGGATAATTCTGCATAGACGCAGCCAGGGGCCTGTCTCACAGGTAATTCTAGATTCTCTCAAATTGACAAGTAAAACTAAGCATGACATATGTGAACATATACACAGAGTCTAAGAGACATAGAAAGATTTAAAATAGAATTTTTATTTGAGATGAGTTCTTACCTAATCCATGCTGATCTGGGACTCCTTACATAGCCCCCAAATGATCTTAAGCTTCTGGTCCTTCTGCCTCCATCACCTCAGTGCCGGAGAGACAGGCTTGTGACACTCCATGTTTTAGTCAGGGAGTCTATTGCTGTGAAGAGACACCATGACCACAGGAACTCTTATAAAGGAAAACATTTCGTTGTGGTGGCTCGAATACAGTTCAGAGGTTCAGTTCATTATCATCACATTGAGACATGGCGACTCACAGGCAGACATGGTGCTGGAGAAGTAGCTGAGAGCTCTATATCTGACAGGCAACAGAAAGTGGTCTGAGGCACTGAGCAGAATCTTGAGCATATATGAGACTTCAAAGCCCACCTCCACAGTAACCTCCTGATAGTTCCTTTGTGGGGCATTTCCTTTCAAACCGCCACATTCCACTAATGTAGATTTATTTTATTTTTGCTCTGAGTTGAAGTCTGTCAAAAAATTTTGCATCTGACATGTTACTATGTTATGGGATGTTTTGATTTGGTCCGTTTGCTACTTGAAGTGCATGATAAGAAAAATACATTTTATTTTTCTTTACCCCAAAGCATAGGCCAGCAATGATGGGATTTTCTTGAAGACAGTGGTCCTGAGAAGTTGTCAAAAGTAAGAAGTGACAAAAACAAAATATAGGCAGCAGATTGCCGAGTTCCAGGCCTGCCTGGGTTTCAGAGCAATATCCTGTCTCAAAGAGGTATTGGAGGAGAATGGCATTCTTGGTTCTTGTTACGTTTGCAAGTACCGAGTTGCAGAAGAGAAAGCGATTCTTTCACTATTGTTCACTAAGTAACGGGGCGCAACAACAACAACAAAAAAGGATTATAATGTCTGAACATGATCAAAACACAATACAAGCGTGGAAACGTTGATAGGAAACCTATTCAGTGAATACGCGCTCTTAACCATAATAAACTGTGAAAGACGCTCTCACTCCAGCGCAGCTAACAACTAAAACGGCAGTCTCTGTCTCTGCAGTCCTAAAGGCGCTCAGCATCCTTTGCATAGGGCGGAGCGTCCCCCGGAACCCGCGGGCGTGCGGGGCCGGCTCCGCCCAAGGGCGTGGCCTGCGCTGAGCTGCTCCGCTGTGTGCTGCACGTGTGCGAGCTGAGCCCGGCCGGCGGCCGCGGGGACTCTGCGTGAGTGGGTTTCCTCGGGTGAAGGCTCCGCTGACCAGCGCTGGCCCCTGTCTCCGCCGAGTGGCCGCCGCTCCCCTGCTGCGTCCCAAGCCTAGCGCCTCCTTGGCCGCTGGGCCCGCGCCGCAGGCTCCGGGTAAGTGCGCGGCCCCAGGCCTTCGGACGTGCCCGGTCCGCGCCGCCCCGGGTCGTCCCGCCTTCTGCTCCCCGATCCCAGGTCCCTTATTACCGGCCCCGGATCCCAGATCGTCGCTCCGATCCTTAGGCGGCGCTGTGTCCGGATCCCTTCTTTGGCAGCTGCGCTGTGGCCTGGAACCTTTTCCTTCTATTTCCTTGCTTGGAGGAGCCTCAGGCGCTCCCCAAACTCATCTCCCTCTTAGAAAAACAAACCAGCCTTTTTCCCATCCCTGCTCGGCCCCCCAAATCTTCCGACCAGCTTGCACCAGTCTGGGAGTGGTGTTGGTACTGGCTGCCAACGTGTTAGGTGCTGAGCAGGCCTCATCCCCGGGGAAGCAATCCGGCAGGCGTCTGCTGGGTGACTGTGCAGGCTACTTACCCTTTGGTCCTTCCCACCAGCTCTATACTGAGGTGGCTTTAAAAACACATGGTTGTTGCTGTTTATGAGCGCCTGTCAAGAAGGTAGAGCTGGGAGAGTTCAAGGTCGCTTTAAAAAAAAAAATCACAAAAATATAGGTGTTGTTTTAATTTGTTCCCACTCTAAAACACCACCACCACCAACAAATCTGTGGCCGTCTGTAAATTGGTATGCCCAGTGGCCAGGGCAATGTTTTATTATTGAAGGAGCTGTCAAAAATCAGACTATTAACTATAGTGAGAAAGAGGGAAATCATGTCCAATTATTAAGAAATAGCCAACAGACAGAATTTGTTAATTTAACAAGTTCATTTAGCACATAGTTTTGAGACAGGACTTACTATGTAGACCAGGCTGGCTTCAGCCCTCTAAGTGCTGGTCTTACAGGAAAGGGGCATCCACCTTATCCCCCCCACCACCACACCTCTGTCATTTTGTGGGGGAAGGGTTGAGACAGTCTCTCTACTATGTAGCTTGGAAGTTCTGGAACTCTTTGTGTAGACCAGGCAGTCCTGGAACTCAATAGGCTTGGGCCACTACAAGACACTAATGAAACTGAGATTTTGCACCCTGGAAAGAAATAACAGACCAACTGGTCTGTTAAGCTTATATTTATTTATTTATTTATTTATTTATTTTTGAGATAGTGTTTCTCTGTGTAACAGCCCTACCTGTCCTGGAACTAGCTGTAGACCAGGGTGGCCTTTAACTCACAGAGATCTGCCTGCCTCTGCCTCCCAAGTGCCAGTTCTTATTTCCATTATTTTTATTATCTAATCATGGCTGCTTCTGGTTTTTCATTAGCCATACTTAGAGGATTAGAATATTTTTGGAGCTTGTTTATGGTTTTATTAATATGTTTGCTGAGTTTGTAATAAGTTCACTTTTCTGTCTATGTTACAAAAATAGGAAAACATACGTCCTTATTTTAGTTTTAAGTAAGAGCAAGTTGATAAGACCAGTTGTGTAGCTTGGTCTATCTGAGGGGCCCCTGGCAGTGGGACCAGGATCTATCCCTGGTGCATGAGCTGGCTTTTTGGAGCCCATTCCCTGTGGTAGGATGCCTTGATGCAGTGGGGAGGGGCTTGGTCCTGCCTCAACTTAATGTGCCAGTCTTTGTTGACTTACTGACTGCCCATGGGAGACCTTACCCTTTCGGAGGAGTGGGTTCAGGCTGGGAGAGGAGTGGGAATAGAGGAGGCAGGAGGAACTGTAGTTGGTATGTAAAATGAATAAAAAAATTTAAAAAAAAAAGACCAAGTAGATAGACATGCCTTGTCCAGAATATCTTTAATTTTGATTGCTCTGTGTCTGCTCCTCTCCTGAGCTCCTCTTCACTGGGGAAGTAGGTGTGATGTCTTAGATTTTGCCTTGTTCATTGCAGGAGGTCTGGTTAAATAATAATATGTTTTGGGGCTGTGTCTTTTTAGATTGTGGTCAAATACATAAAATAGCTGGCATAGTGGAGCACACCTACAATCACAGCACTCAAGAAGCAGAGGTTGGATAGTTATGAGTTAAAGCCAACCTGGTATATTTGCAATTTGTGGTTTGTTTTACTTGTATCTTGTGTCTGTGTGCTTTGAGAGAAATTCAAAGGGAAGCCCGAAGCCAATGTCGGAAGTCTTCTATCTTTCTCTGCTTTAGTATTTTTTTTTTTAATTTTTAAGTTACATTTGTCTATATTTGATTGTGTGTCTGTGCTCATGGGTACGAATGTGGGGGTCAGAGGACCCCTGTGGAAGCCCATTCTCCCCTTCTACCACATAGGCCTTCTAAGCTAACACCAGCCAGGCCAGACATTCACACCCCTTACCACTGAACTGTCTTGTGGGTTTTGCACCTTGCTTTTTTAGGAGTGTCTCAGTGAATATAGAGTTCAGCAGTTTGGCCACATTGGCTAGAAGGGAGCCCCCAGAGAATCCTTCTGTCTCTACCTTGCCAGGCTCCAGCTTTAAAAAAAAAAAAAAAAAAAAAATGAGTGCCAGAGATGAAACTCAGGTCCTCATGCTTGCTAGGAGCACCTTGCTGACTAAGCCACAGTCCTTTGCTGTTTTGAGTCAGAATCTCTCTCTCCCTCCTCTCTCTTGGTTTTTTGAGACAGGGTTTCTCTGTAGCTTTGGAGGCTGTCCTGGAGCTCACCCTGTAGACCAGGCTGGCCTTGAACTCACAGAGATCTGCCTCCTGAGTGCTGGATTGCTGAGACAAAGTATGTGCCACCACCGCCTGGCCTAGTCAGAATTTCTTTTATCACAGGCTGGCCTTGAACTCCTTTATAATTTCTACCTCTCAAGTGCTGAGATTACAGGTGTATACCCTCATACCAGGCTGACTTCAGAGGTATTATGCAGCAGTACCCTGTATCTCTTGGTGTGGTGTGAGTATGCTTTCATTTACATACTGCTGTATTTTGTCAGTTTTGGGAAGATAATGCCCATACCTGGCATGGCCGTGTTCGGTGAAACACAACTGCTCCCATTTAACCACCTCGGCCCTCACCTAGAAGTAACCATCTTTTGCAGTTCCTAGTCAGTTGCATCTACATATTATTCAGCTTTTTAATTTTTAATTTGTTTTAGGTGTATGTGTGTGTGCCTGCTTATCTGTGTGTATCCATGTACCTTCAGACACCACAACAGAGCACTGGATTCCTAAGAACTCGAATTCCAGGCAGTTGTAAGCCCAATACATGGAGGTGCTGAGAACTGAACATAGAGCCTCTGAAAGAGCAACAAGTACTCTTGACTTCTGAGCCATCCCTTCCTCCCCTGAATTTACATTCTGTTTGGTTCGGGTTTGGTTTATTTTAATCTTTAAATTTCTTATGTATGAGAGTTCGACTTGTATATACATATATACACCGTGTGCGTGTGTAGTTTCTGTAAAGGTCAGAAGAAAGCATCAGATCCCGTGAAACAAATTTGGGATCGTTGTGAGTCACCATGTGGGGGGGTCCTCTGCAAAAGCAACAAACTACTAAACCATCTTTCGAGCCCCTCTAAATTACCCCTAAAAACATATTTCTGGCTTAAAACTACTTTTTTTTTTTTTTTTTAAGTTTTCCGTTTGTTGATTTGTTGAGGTAGGGACCTTCTGTACGGCCCTGACTGATCAGCCTCCCAGATGCTGGGATTAAAAGCACACGCAACTGGACCTGACTACTCGTGAGATTATTGGTGCAAGCTGTTGTACTAGTTTCCTCTTTTTTTTTTTAATTGCATTTTTATACATGGTGTGTTGGAAACCATAGGTTTCTCATTTCTTTTTTGTTGTCATTTTAGTTTTTTTTTTTTTTAAGATTTTATTTATTTATTATGCATACAACATTCTGCTTCCATGTATATCTGCACACCAGAAGAGGGCACCAGATCTCATAATGGATGGTTGTGAGCCACCATGTGGTTGCTGGGAATTGAACTCAGGACCTCTGGAAGAGGAGTCAGTGCTCTTAACCTCTGAGCCATCTCTCCAGCCTAGTTTCCTCTTTTTATATTTTGGAGTATATGCCAATATCCACATTACTTATTTTCTCATCAAAAAGATACTTTCAATTTTTATTTATGTGAATGTGTGTCAGTGAATGCCACATATATGTGATTGCCTTAGAAGGCAAGAAGAGAGTGTCTAATCTCCTAGAGCTAGACTAGAAGGTGGTTATGAGCCACCAGATACAGGTATTAGGATCCAAACTTGGGGTCTCTGAAAGATCAGCAAGCATTCTTAACTATTGAGCCATCTTTCCATCCCCCTGAGAATTATTGTAACAAATGATTTTTTAAGGACCCTTTGAACAAGGTTCACTGTGCTTCTCTGTTTGCCAAAACTGGGATCTTTATGGGAGATTGTTAACTTCTATTCTTTTCTCCTCTCTGAAAGGTTCTCTTAAATGTTTTCTTGGAGCCTTAAAGATGGAAAAGACCAGCATGTCCCTGAAACGTGGGTGCCTTGCTGTGGAAGATAATGATGGTGTGGCCGCTCAGGAGGAGACAAAGAAACAGAAGGTCTCAGAATGCTGTCTGACCAACAGTCAGGATGGGGTAGAAAATGACAGTCTACACAGCAGTGAGGAGGAGCCTGGGCCTCCAGAAGTTGAAAGTGCCGAGAAAGATGAAAAGAATTCCTGTGCTCAGGTTCAAGTGGAGGAAGAGGAAGAAGACAGCCTTTCGGAGACAGTGGAAGAGGAGGAGCCGGAGAGCTTTGCAGACATGATGAAGCATGGGCTCACAGAACTTGATGTAGGCATCACCAAGTTTGTAAGCCCTCATGAGGGCTTCTCAGGGATCTTAAAAGAAAGGTGTGTTTAGTGAACATGTTTGTTTTCTTTGTGTTGATTAATACTTTTCTTCAGAAAGAAATCAGCAATACAGTCTTGCATTTAGCTTTCTCTTACTTCTTTCTATTCAGACTCCAGGGTTAGGCATCCTAGCCAAGCACAACTGCTGAGCTACAGTCCCAGCCCCTCATTTTTCCTTCTTTCTTTGCTCCCTCTTCCCCCAAAATTTTTCAGTCTTCCCCATCTTCTTGTCTTTAAAAAGAAAAAAAATATATATATTTTTTTGTTTGTTTGTTTTTGAGGCAGAAATTGTCTTGATTCTCAATCGACAGTCTCTTGAGTGGTAGAAATGTGGGGTTGTTTACATTTCTGATAGAAAAGGGATAGAGTGTGGGAGAGCTGCATAAGTAAATGGCCTTGGATTTTGAATGTAATTTATGGCCTCATGCACACTAGGCTAACACTCTGTATTGCACCCATTATATTTCTTGCTTTCTTCCTGTTTCTCCTCTGTTTCTTTTGCCTTTCTCTTATTCTTTCTTGACAGAATCTTCCTACTTAACCAGTTTGGCCTTTAATTCACAATCCGGCTCATGATAAATTCTTAGTTCTTAGCAAGGACAGACCTTTTCCAGAACTGTTTAAATAAACACAATTTCCCTCTGATGCAGATTGTTAGTGTGTGAGGGTGGTATTTGTTTTGTTGAATGCTTTTAGACATTTTCAAGGTATTTTTTGTTTTCTTGCTGAATTCATCTTATAATTCATCTTAAACTGCTTCATCTGAATAGACCATGTTTTCAGTAGGAAGAGGTTGTTTGGAGCTACAAGGATTTGGATACAACTCTGTTCAGCTACTTAATAGTTAGCTGAGTCTCCTGAGCCTTAGTACCCATATCCACCAGTGTCACTGTGGAAGTTGCTAAGACGTTGTTATGTGTGATGATAGAAACAAGCTTTTTGTGGTAGCTTATGACAAACTTACTAGGTTCTGATTTAACTTTTTAATTAACTTGTCATTATTTAGCTTTAGTTAATCGACTGTATTTATGACTTGATTTAATACAGACCTCAGGTATGTATGTATGCATGTGTATGTGGAAGTCAGAGGTTCACTCCCCACATGGATATTTTTAAACATTAATTTTATGTGTGTGGTGTGAGTGCTGGCATGTGTTTATCTTCACCCAAGGAGGCTAGAAAAGGACATCAGGTCCACTGGAGCTGAAGTTACAAGCTCGTGTGGGCTGCCATGAGTAAACTTTGTCCTCAAATTAGTAGAAAGTAAAATGTTCACTTCTTGAAAACTTTGTTTTCCTTTTCATCAGATACTCTGACTTCGTTGTTCATGAAATTGGAAAAGATGGACGGATCAGCCATTTGGATGACTTATCTGTTCCAGTGGACGAGGAGGTAGAACTCTCTCTAGAAAAAATCCATCTTTTGTATTCAGTAGTTCTTCCTAAAGATCCAAGAAAGGTAGTTTTACTGTCTCTGTGTAACTTCCTTGCTTTCTGTGGTTAAAGGAACCTTCAGAAGATGCACTCACTGTTCTGACAGCTGAGGACAGACAGCAGCTGGAGGAGCTCCAGCTTTTCAAAAATAAAGAAACCAGTGTTGCCATCGAGGTAAGTGGTGCAAAAGAGGGCTTGGGTTTGTGTGCTTCCTCCTGGGTGGGTGTTCATAGACACAGAAGAGCTCTCTGCCTTCTTTCTGATGACCAGGTGCCTGGCCCTGGCAGGAAGCTCTGACATTATAGCTTCTTAGTCTCTGATGGGTTGGAGAGGGAGAGTCTCAGGAGAAGGAAGGGAGGAAGCCTGTTGCTCAACCTGGATCTACTGCTAGCTGAGAAATAGAGAACTTAGATAATAGGTAGAATCCACAAAGGCCATTGTTCAATTTTCCTGCAGGCATTTTATTTTCCTAGGTTAGTACATTTAGTGAAATTGTTATACTAACCAGACATGTTACTAGGGAGAAAACCAGGGCTTTATATAGCAAATCATGTACTGTTCTAACGAATCTCACTTCACTCTCTTTTGTTTTGAGACAAGCTCTCACGTGGCCCAGGCTGGCTTGGAACTGAACCTCCCTGGGTAGTCACGGATGGCTTTGAACTTCAGGCCTTCCTGCCTCACTCTATCTCCTAAACTCTGGGATTATAGATATGAGCTACCATACTAGATTTATATGGTGCTAAAGATCAAACTCAGAACTCTGTGCATGCTAGGCCAGCATTTTACCTCTGAGCTACACTCTTAGCCCCTTTACGACATTATAATAAACTAATAAATTTTAGATTATCTAAAATTTCTCCTCTCATCACTCAGTGTCTTAGTTAGGGTATCTTTATTGCTGTGAGGACACACTATGACCATGAACTCTTTATAAAGGAAAATATTAAATTGGGGACTGACTTACAGTTCAGAGGTTTAGTCCATTGTCATCATGGTGGGAAGCATGGGGGCAAAGAGGAAGACATGGTGCTGGAGAAGTAGTTGAGAGTTCTATGTCTGGATCAGCAGGCATCAGGAATAGAGAGACACTGGACCTGGCTTGGGCATCTGAAACCTCAAAGTGACACACTTCCACCAACAAGGCCACACCTCCTAATAGCGCCTCTCCCTATGGGTGTACGGGGCCATTTCCATTGAAACCTCCACATTCAGTTTATTCTAGCTGCTCACAGCACATGGTCTCTCTGCAACACACCCCTCCATTCATTCCCTATTATCACTTTCCGAAGATGTGAAATACTGAACATCTAAGGTTCTCAAATGACCGAATTTACCTGTAGACAAAAGCCTTGATAATACCAAGTAGAAAAGTCATAGGAATAGGTTGTGGTTTCTCTCTGTCACTCACTCTTCATGCAGCTTGTTTGGTTTGACTTTGTGTGTTTTAAAGTAGGCTGTCACTATATAGCCTAAGATGACCTGGGACTCTAATCCTCAGCCTCCCAATTCCTAGGGTTTTGGGCATTCATCACCATGTTCAGCCTTTGTTTTGTTATTTTGTGGTGCTGGGGATTAAGCCTGAGGGTTTAAAAATGCTTAGCTCAACTGGGCTTTATCCCAAACCCCAAGAATAGGGTTTATATTTTTGGTATTTTTTTTAAATTAATTAATTTATTTATTTTTGGTGAATTTTGTCAGGTTTATTTAAGACAAGTTCTCATATAGCCTGTCCTGGCCTCAAACTCTTTTGTCACCAAGGATGACCTCAAACTCTTGATCTTCCTGCCTCTATCTTCCAAAGCTGAGGTTCCAGGTTTATTCCACCATACCTGATGATTGTATCTTTTTCTTTTGTGTGGGTTGTGGGTGTGGGAGCACAGGTAGATGGCTGCACATGGAGGCCTGAGGACAACCTTAGGTGTCATTTCTCAGGAGCCATACACCTTGTGTTTTGAGACAGAGTCTCTCTCGGGGCCTAGAATTTTACCTGGCAGGTGAGCTCCAGGAAGCTGTCTCTCTTTGCTGGGACTGCAAGTGTGGATCACCATGCCCAGCACTTTTGTATCGGTTCTGGAAGTCCAGCTATCTCCTCAGTCCCTCAGGCTATACATCTGCACAGTCTTGCTACCAGTCAGACGTTTCAGAAAAAAGACTTTCTTTATGTGCTCTTTGTCTTCCACAGCTTATTTGGTTTTAGTCTTGGTATTGTTTTTGAAATAGTCTCATAAATTGAGTTCTATATCCCTTCCCCCCCTCCTCTTCTTTTTTGTTTTTTTGAGACAGGGTTTCTCTCTATAGCCTTGGCTGTCCTACAATTCACTCTGTAGGCCAGGCTGGCCTTGAACTCACAGAGATCTGCCTCCTGAGTGCTGGGATTAAAGCGTGTACAACCACCTGGCTCTATCTTCTTTATATCACCAACAATAATGTTTTTCACTGTTGAAAGGGCACAGGCTTTGCAGAATTCTCTCTAGAAACAGCTCTCTAGTACCATTGCATGTGTATCAACCTGTGTGATCCACACATCCCTGGACCAGTCTCTTCAGCAAAGAGTAAGTCATTAAAAAAAAAAAAAAAAAAAAAAAAAAAAAAAAAAAAAAAGAGCTCCTGGGTAGTGTTTGGGGTCTTGTGACACCAGAATTTATAAATGTGTCCTGTTTCCCAAAATAGTGTCTTAAACTAGTCACACTGGCACAAGCCTGGAATCCTAGCACTCAGGTGATGGAGGCAGGAGAATCAGAAGTTCTACTAAGAAAAGCTGGGACTAAATAAGACCATGTCTCAGAAAAATGTTTTGTGTTTGTTTATTTTGAGACAAGGTCTGACTGTGTAGCCTTGGCTGGCCTGGAACTCTATGTAGACCATAGTGGCCTTGATGTCACAGAGATCTAACTGCCTTTGCCTCCTGACTGCTAGGATTAAAGACATACACCATCGCATTTGTGGGGGAAAAAATCTTATAAATTAAATTTGGAAATGTCTTTCTGAATTGTCATCAGTAGTAAGTAGTTTCAAAGCTCAGGCCACCAGTTAGCATCTTCAGCCTCTCTGGATCCTGCTCCTGTCCCCTCTTCCCTTCCCCCTTCCTCACACTGCCATGGCCAACAGTGACCACCAAAGTCAGGCCACAGGCAGTAGGGGGAGGAGGGTTACCTATGTTTTAAGTATGGATTTAGGATTTGTGTAGAGGAGCAGTTAAGGCTGGAGGGATGGCCAGCAGTTAAGACCACTTGTACTTGCAGAGGGCCTGAGTTCCAGTTCCCACGTGATGGCTCACAACTGTCTGAAACTCCAGGTCCGGGAGATCCAATGCCCTCTTCTGACCTTTTTGGGCATCAGGCACATGTGTGGTACAAATACATACATGCAGGCAGAATACACACATGAAATAAAAATAAATACATTTTTAAAAAGAAAAAATTGTCTGTAAGAGCAATTACAGATAGAGTATGTTTCCCTACATGTGTCTTAGCCCATGTACATTTCCCATTCCCACCTGTAACAAAACTAAATCTTATACTGAAAGCTGTGTTGTCTGTTGACAGTTTTAACTTTCTCTTTTCTTTTTATTTTACTTATGGTTATGGGTGTTTTACCTGCATGATATATGCCTGTGTATATATCACATACGTGCCTGGTGCATAAGGAGGCCAGAAGGGAGTATCAGATCTCCTGGAACCGGAGTTACAGGCAGTTATGAGCTGCCATGGGAGTTCTGGGAATCAGACCCAAGTCTTCTGGGAGGGCATCCAGATCTCTTCCCTGCTGAGCTATCTCTCCAGCCCCCCAGTTTTAACTTTTTTTTTTTTAAGATTTTATTTATTTATTATGTATACAGTCTTGTACCTGCATGCCAGCAGAAGGCACCAGATCTCATTCAAGGTGGATGTTAACCACCATGTGGTAACTGGGAATTGAACTCAGGACCTCTGGAAGAACAGCCAGTGCACTTAACCACTGAGCCATCTCTCCAGCCCCCCAGTTTTAACTTTTAAAGGGCATAAATTATGTATATGAGTGTCTTCTCTACCTGTATGTCTATGCACCACCTGCATGCGTGGTGCCTAAGGAGATCAATAGAGAGTGTCAGATTCCCCTGGAACTAGAACTAGTGATGGTTATGAGCTGCCGTTAGTTGCTAGGAACTGACCCAGGTCCTCTGCAAGAGCAGCAAGTGCTCTTAACCCCTCAACCATCTCTGTAGCCCTAGTTTTGTTGCTTTGGTAACTGTAAGCTCTGTATCCTGGAACATGATGTGTATGTAGGTAGCCCAGCTAGCCTTGAACTTGTGATTGCCTGGGTGTTGGGATTATAGGCAGATGTGAGCTACCCTGCCATGCTAGAACTTGCTGAACTTTCAGTCTAAATATGTGTTTATATGTGCAAACTGTTATCCAACTTAGTGTTTTCTGAAACTGCAGATCTTGCTTGACTCTGTGCTGTGAAGAAATCATTAGCCCATAGCTATAATTAATTTCCTTTTTTATATCATTTTGTGCTTTGCTACGGTATAGATTGTGGTCTCTGTGTTGATGTTTTCAGCTTTTAGGTTGCAACAACTAAATGAGGCTATGAAATAAAGTTAGTAGGTCTCATACTCAACACCTCTAATTTTTCTTGCTGTCAGAGGTAAGGGACCCTGATGGTCAAGTGACCCAGTTACCCTATTGTTTTATAATTTTTAGAAACTTACCATGTGTGTACATTTGGAGGTCAGAGGAAAATTTGTACAGCTAGTGCTTCTCCCCATTAAGCCATGTTGCTAAACCCATTATCAGCATTTTTTTTAAAAAATAAAGGTTTGTTTATTCATTATTCATTATGTATACAGTACTCTGACTGCATGCCAGAAGAGGGAATCCGATCTCATTATAGATGGTTGTGAGCCACCATGTGGGTGCTGGGAATTGAACTCAGGACCTCTGGAAGAGCAGCCACTGCTCTTAACCTCTGAAACATCTCTCCATTTGCCACTATCAGCATTTTTAAGAGAATGAAATAGAAATAGAAAATGCCTATGCACTGAATATAGTGTATCAATGCATTTTCTAAAACCTTTTTGTCTTCAAAATGTAACATATTCAGCCGGGCGTTGGTGGCACACGCCTTTAATCCCAGTACTCAGGAGGCAGAAGCAGACCAGTCTCTGTGAGTTCGAAGCCAGCCTGGTATCCAGAGTGAGTGCCAGGATAGGCTCCAAAGCTACATAGAGAAACCCAGTCTTGAAAAACCAAAAAAAAAAAAAAAAAAAAGTAACATATTCAGCCCTTTGTGCTATTGAATAGAGGTAAAATCTGTTTCTTAGTGTAAGAAATGTCAAAAGCTGACAAAAGTTTTTTGATAAGTTTAAATTTTCTTTGTTGATTTTCTTTGTTGTGTTATATTTTTCTCAATAAAATAATTTGGTATAAAATAAAGTTCAATAGTAGGAAGTTGTGGGCTAAGTTGGCAGAGGGATTAACTTTCTGATACCCTGAGGGCTTGTCTGTTAGCATCTCGCTCTGGGACTCCCCGGTGCTGTTTGTCTAGAAGAGATACCAAAAGCAACTCGTGTGGGTGATCACAGAGTTTAACTGCTTTCTTTCAAATCCAGCTCTCAGACCCTTCCATTATGTAACTTCAAACATATTCCATGACTTCCCTGAACCTCACTCTCATCTCCACATATGGCACAATGGTGGCTTAACAGGGAGCCTGTGAGGATTAAAGAAAAAGATGAGTCTGAGATACTTGTGTAGTGTCTGGAGATGGACATGTTCTATCCATGGGATTGTCAATATCAGGCTGCTTGAAAATGTTTTCTGAAATAATAACCAAGCATTCTTGTTGACTTTTGATTGGTTGATAAAATGAGCTATATTTTCACTGATTCACTATGATATTTCCCAGTTCAATGCTTGTTAGAGTAATAGCTATCTTCTGTTTGCATTAGGTCATTGAGGACACCAAAGAAAAACGAACCATCATCCATCAAGCTATTAAATCTCTTTTCCCAGGATTAGAAACAAAAACAGAGGATAGAGAAGGCAGGAAACACATTGTAGCCTATCATGCAGCTGGCAAAAAGGCTTTGGCAAGTAAGTATAACATTGACCCTGCTTTCCCCTACCCAGCAAGCAGGAGGGACAGGACCTTCCTGCTCCCTCGCCTGGCCTGTCCATATCCATGGGCTGGGCTGCCTTGCCATTTATGGAGAGGGTCATGTCACTCCTTCAGGGGGCCAATAGTCATTTCAAATGTAGAGCAGTCCTGCAGTCTGTCTGTCTGGTGGGCAATCAGCTGTATATGTGAGTGAAGATTTACAAAAATTACAGTGGTTCCTGAGAAACTCCTGCTCAATGAAGAACAGAGTTTTCATTCAAGAAGGAAGTGGAGGGATCATTGCTCACTGTGTGTTCTTAAAGGAAGAAGAAACCTTTCAGATGAACTAGCCTACCCCCTCAGGGTTCTATTTCCTGTTCTGCTTCCCAAACATGGGTATCTTCACTCACATGCATAAAACATGGGATTTTAAGAAGTTGACCTTCATCTGAGTCCATCTTCTGTTTATTGTGCAGTTAAGGTGAACATATTGTCAGTCACTTTGATGTTTATGTTCTCATGTGTTCTATACAGTGATGAGAATTTCTATTTACTTATAGTCATAAGAAAACTTAGATATTTCTTGTTTTTCCCACTAAATTGGTACATGGAGTTTTCATGAAAATTATAACAGAAGACAGTTGTTTTCTTCATTCTCCTCCCCTACCAGTGTCTTGTGCTACATGTTACAGTCAGTTATTTTAGAGTACATGTGTCATAGCAAACCCACAGAATGATATAACAGACTTGAACCCATTAGGGCTCTGCCAATAACCCCTAAGTGAATTTAAGAGATAATGTATTAGCCAGGCGGTGGTGGCACATGCCTTTAATCTCAGCACTTGAGAGGCAGAGGCAGGCCGATCGCTAAGGTTGAGCCCAGCCTGGTCTACAGAGTGAGTTCTAGGACAGACTCCTAAGCTACATAAAGAAACACTGTGGGGAGGGGAGGGGGGAGAAAGAGAGAGAATGTAGTACATGAATGCAGATTCCGTGTTTTTAATGATGCTTCCAGGAAAAACGCCAAATTGACCACCTGAAGAAAATCAAACAGAAATGAGAAGCATTGAGTAGTTGGAGGAAAAGGTAGAGATCTGAGGTTCTCAATTGATAGCAAAAAAGCAAAGCTGGGCGTGGTGTCACATGCCTGTGAGAAGCTGAGGCAGAAGGATCTGCCTGTTGCTGTATGATTCTATAATGTCTTGGTCACCAAGGTTGCAAAGGAGTCAGTGACAAGGGAAGAGATTTCAGCAACTGTGTTCTTGTATTTCTGTTTTCCCAAGGGCAATATTCTAGATGAAGGACAAAGGTGACTTATCACCTACAGTCATGGGCATATTGGGTCTTAACTCTTAACTCTTATGGATGCATTTGGGGAGGCTACAGTTGATCACTGCAGAAAGGAAAAGCAAGGTGTCGTTCTGCTAGTGTGGTCATGAAAATACAGATTGTAAAGGGCACAAACTGTGTTTTTGACTGGTTGCCTCTTGAAAATGACCTTCATTTCTTAGGCAGTGCTCTATTTTGTGCAAGGAGGAAGTTTAACTAACAGTGCTACATCTTGTTCTGTGTTTTCTATGATTATGTCGTAGCTTTTTCTGTTTGTTTTTGAGACAAGGTCTTACTGTGTAGCCCTGGCTGGTGTTGAACTCACTATATAAATCTGTCTAGTCTCAAACTCGGAGATCCCCTTGTCTCTTTAATTCCAGATGCTGTAATTAAAGACCTGTGACTCCACACCCAGCTCTCTCTCTCTCTCTCTCTCTCTCTCTCTCTCTCTCTCTGTCTCTGTCTCTGTCTCTGTGCGTGTGCGTGTGTGTGTGTAATTAAGATCTCATAAATTAGTTATGTTACACGAAGCACCCCCTCCCTGTTTCTCTTTGAACATCCCAAGTAACAGAATATTTTACCTTTCAAAAAAAAGCAAATAGGACTGGTATTTGCCCAGAGACCTGAACCTCTGGGGCTTGAGGGTTATGGTATGTAGTCAAAGTTGGGCTAAGTCTGTCTTGTGAGTACTCTTCCCTTTCCTGTCCTCACAAAGACTGTTCTTTAGCTAAGACAGTCACTTGGGAGGCTGCATTCAACCTTTTCTTACCCAGTTCTCCTGCCCCAAGCTGAGAGTGGCCTAAAGGAAAAGTAACCGAGATATCAGGGAAAACAAGTTCTGGAGACTGATTTATGGCCCTGAAAATGGAGCCCAGTGCCAATGACAGTGTATTCTCCTGAGCCCTTTAATGTTTGGATGTGGTAGCCTTTATAGCTTTGCAATTTACATTTTTAAGCTCATCCACTGCCAAACCCTGGTATAAGTTGTTGTTTGTAGACTATATATTATTAAGCAAATTTGTAACATTCCTTTTTCATTTTTATTTATTTATTTTGGGGTGTCATATAGCCCAGGCTGGTCTCAAGCTCACTATGTAGTACCCTAAACGCCTGATCTTTCTGGCCCCATTTCAGCCTCTCAAGTACTGGGTTCATAGTTGTCCAACACCACATCCGTTTGTTGTTTTGTATTTTTTTTGTTTGTTTGTTTTTCTAGATGAGATTTCTCTGGGGAGCACTGGCTGTCCTGGAACTTGTTCTGTAGACCAGGCTGTCCTGAAACTCAGAAATCCACCTTCCTCTGCATCCCAGGTGCTGGGATTAAAGGTGTGCACCACCACCATCCAAGCAAGATTTACAGGATTTTAATACTTTCTCTAAATAGAATTGTGCATTGTGAAACACAGGCATGTTAACTTCTGAATCATAGTGCCCAGTATCAGAAATAACCAGCTGTTAGATCTCAGGCATTTTGTGATAACCCAGTCTAAAAAAGACATATTACTTTATCCCAGGCTGGTAAATTTCATATAATTATTATAACATTATATAAACAGATAATAAATTGGTATTTTGAGATTATATGCATCTTAACTGCTTTCAAGAGCTTGTTTTCAACCACAGACTTAAAAGGAAAATCTGGGGCTGGTCATGGTAGCATAAGTGTATCATCTCAGCACTCAAGATGCAAAGGGGTCATGAATTCGTGGCTAACCTGAGCTACATAGCCCAAAAGGGCTACTGCCACCAGGAAGAAAAAAACCTATTTTATGATATATACACGTTCTTTGTGTTTTCTAAAGTAAATGGTTCCCTGGCAGAATCTCTGGACCTAAAGCTCTGCCTACCAAGGAGAGAAAGATACTGACACAAAGAATCTTCCTGGAACAGACTTCACAAAAGGAAAGAATTCCAGAGACCACAGTGCACCAGATTTAATGAGATAGGGCCTCGAAAATATGCCCATCGCTTAGCAACACAAGAAATTTAATGTCTGTTTCTTTTAGTAGTTTGGTATTACAATGATGAGACTGGAAATGAGTTTATACAATAGATTGAAACAGAAGGCAGTATATACAGGATGCTTTTTAAATTAAGCAGTAAAACAAAGAGAAAGAGGGAAGATATATATAGTAAGGAGAAGACGTGTGCTTGACTTTGAAGACAGTAGAGCCATGGATGTGTTTATCCATGAAACGAAAGGGCCAGAGAAAAGGGAAGGTGGAAGTTTCAGGCCAGCAGTAAAGACGGTGGATGGAACAGGATATTGAGAAAGCTGAAAGGTTGGTGTATGGTATATGCAATGATGAAGATGACCTTGAGTAAGCAGAAAGACTGTTCTGCATGCTACCCCACCATGTCATCTTCCTCCGGCTACCTATATCTTTCCTTTCTTATTCACAGAAACCTCTCTGGGTCTGGTTTCCCTTGGTAACTGGTTTCCTTCTGTGTAGGTCTAGACTTTGATGTCATACCTTCTGAAGGTAGAACCAACCTTCTGGAAATAGGAAGTGCATTGCCAGCCTTAGAATTCTTTGCAAATGTATTATAAATTTGGAGTGCCTCAAAAAAGTGTGAAAGTCATCCTAACGTCACTCAACTTGTAGGTTAAGTGTACATTAGTGTTCCTGGAGGCTAGTTTTAATAGGGTTTTAGCTTATTCAGAATATTTCCATTGTAAATGTTTTACTCTTGTATATTGAGTATTCTTAGAAAAATGAATATTTACATTTGTTAGTTGCAAAGGTCATTGAATTCATGTCCTGTTCTTGGGTTTCCTAATAGGAAGTGCATGCTTATGAGCCAAACTCACTGGTTTATCCTGGTTTTTGTTAAGGGAAGATAACATTTAGGTTTTCAGTCTTGTGGCTGTATTTATTTCTTGCCTTTGTATTTACACATGACTGTACTAAAAGCCAAAAGCTAAAAAGTATAGCCACACCTCACCACCTTGTGTCATACTTGATTATTTTAGCCTTCTATTATGGACATTTCAAATCTGTGCCCAGCAGAGAAGATAGCGCTGTGAATCCATCAAACATCTTCTTTCCTTAGTCCATATAAAATTAATATGACAACCTCATTTTACTCATAAATTCTGAGCATCAGTTTGCCAAATGAGGACTAAAATCCTAAACCATTATCACATCTAGTAAGATCAAAATGACTTCCTGACATCTACTACCCAGCACATATCTAGTTTTCCCTGAATTTTTCAGAACTCTTAAACTCACACAGCGTGTTCAAATGATGATAAAGGAAGGGCAGAGCATTGCATTCATTGGGCATATCTCATAAATCATCTCTTAAATCTTTTAATCTGTAAATTGGTGAACATTGAAAAATTATCTCATTCTAATAATCATTCAAGCGTTAAGTTTTTTGTATTTTTTTTTCTTGGGGGGGTGGCATTATTGTTTTTTCAAGACCTGGTTTTTCTGTGTAGCCCTGGCTGTCCTGGAACTTGCTCTGTAGACCAGGCTAGACTCAAACTCATAGAGATTTGCCTGCCTCTGCCTCCCGAGTATTGGGATTAAAGGTGTGTGCCACCACCTCCCAGCTGATTTGAGAGATTTTTATATTCCAATGAAGGAAACTTACAAAACCCACAAAAAATGGCATGAAAAAACAGCAGTTTCATTCTCATCACAATAGTCAAACACAGTGTTTCAAACATGTCTTAACATATTTACGGAAAAAAAACATCTATTGAAGAGAGAATTTGCTATATCCCATGGATATAGACGCAGTTTGTACATGCCCACTGTGAAGATACTGAGTCAGGAAGGTTGTACCTAGAGGAGAGTTTTCTGTTTGTTTACTGTTTACCTCCACAACATCCCATTGTTAATGTCTGAATGGCTGTTGACCCACCACACAATTACCAACTGCTGTGGAAGTCTTCAGTACACCTTACCATGCGATCATTTGCATGCTCACCTCTAAAGCACTTTAACAGTATTCTAAATTAAACATTGCTCTCTTGTGCTCTAAATTTATGCTGTGCATTTGGACAGAGGTCAGAACTGCAGCAGGTAAGAGCGATTGGTATTTCGTGTAGACAAGATGAAATACCAATGTTGTCATAAGTGCTAAGTACAGATAACTTTGCTTGAGTGGTAATGAGCTACAAGAAAAATAAAAACAAAAAAACGAAAGAGATATTTCCATTTACAACCTAAGGAAATTGTAAGAACTTCACACCAAGAGCTAAGGAGATACTTGTGCTATTTTTCTATACGTGACAGCAAAGACTAACAAATTCATCTAGAAGGAAATTGATGTTCTAGGCATATTTATATGGTTTTCCGAGATGGGTTACTGCTTTTCTATATTGCTTGATGGTTCTTTACATCGTAGATGAAATCACTAACCTGTTATCAAGAAGTTCTTTTGCTTGACAAAGCTAGATGGTTAATTCCGGGAGAAACCTCTGAAGATTCCTAAGTTTGTGTGAAAAGACTTTTAAGGATAATTTTCAAAACAAGAGGAGCCTTTCTAGTTGATTGTGCAAAATACTTTGTTATAGGGTTTTTTTTTGCGGGGGGGGGGGGGGGGGGGGGTGTTAGAGATATGGTTTCTCTGTAGCTTTGGAACCTGCCCTGGATCTTACTCTATAGACCAGGCTAACCTCGAACTGCCTCTCGAATGCTGGGATCAAAGGTGTGCACCACCACTGCCCAGCCCTCATAATTTATTTCTTTTGTGGGGTTTTTATGTCAATGAAACTAGATACGCTCCTTGAAAAACAGCCCAGCTCTGTGTCATGCAGGACTCATAAATATTTGCAATATCTGCAGATTATAGCTGTTGCATTTCTTTTCAGAGTCCTGATTTCTTTACTCTGAGCAGTTTAAATCTAAATCTTGTATTGTTTAAAATGTGTTTCTAGATTATATCATAATGAGATATTCAATTAAAAGAACAGTTTTAACAATCAGGGTATCTGGGGCTGGGGAGATGGCTTGGTGGTTAAGAGCACTGGCTGCTCTTCCAGAGGTCCTGAGTTCAATTTTCAGCAACCACATGGTGGCTCACACCATCTGTAATGTGATCTGGTGCCCTCTTTGGGCCTGCAGGTGTACATGCAGGCAGAACACTGTATGCATAATGTTTTTTTAAAAAAAGAGTGTATCCAAGGTCATAGACTGTTTATCTGTCTCCAAATAGTTGGGCAGTCATGGCACAGCACCTCAGAAGGTAGCATTTAATATGGTGTAAGTTTTCCCACACCCCAACTCTGCAAGAATTGGCTTTGAATGCCAGCTCCTTTCTCGTGTAGATGCCTATAGACCATTGTGGATATTAACTGAAGTTTTATGGTAGAGTGGCCTTTGGAAAATTTACAAAGTCACTGAAATAAGCCCTTACACACGCTGTCTTCATCTGTGCTGCCATGTGTGAAGTGGTCTGTTGTAACAGTTCTTGCCTCTCGAATGCAGGTATAGGGCCCTTTGGTCCTGATGTGTGCTGCTCCAGGAATCCTCAAGGCACCATGGGTTCCATATATCTGCTGTGAGAAGATGGCTGCTTAGTCCTAATCATTTTCCACACATTTGCACTTTACTTTTGATAGTATCTAAGTGTCCAGTTACAGAAAGTGTAGTATGTATGGGTCATACAGCTATTTATGCTTCCTGTTAGGCTGCATAAAAATGATCTCCATAGAGTTTTATTTTTTTTAATGTTTTATGATACATATGACATTTAAATTTTTTATTTTTAAGATCCAAGAAAACATTCTTGGCCAAAATCTCGGGGAAGCTACTGCCACTTTGTTCTATACAAGGAAAACAAAGACACCATGGATGCCATCAATGTATTGTCCAAATATTTACGGTTAGTGTCTCATTCTTGTTCTTGCACAGAGTCGGTAAAATGGGAATGTGTTCTCTCTTTCCATGCCAGTGGGAAAAAAGAGCAGGAATCTGAGATCAGTAAATGCCAACTATGCTTCCTAATGGGAATGACTGTGGGAAGTAAATCAATAAACTTTTTAATCCCCATGCTAATAATTCAAGATGAAAGTTCTGAAAGTGACTAATTCACATACAGTGAAGAGTTCCCAGTACAGCCAGGAAAAAATATTTTCTCAAAGGGATGAAAATGCAGCAGAGATTGTGGGTTTGCAGGGTAGGTGAAGTGCCATGGATTTTTGTGTTTGTGGTTTTAGTAAATATGAAGAGATGGCTCAGCAGTTAAGGCCACTGGCTATTCTTATATAGCATCCAGATTTAATACCAGCACCCACATCATGGCCTATAACCATCTATAACTCTACTTGCAAGGGGTCTGCCACCCCTTTCCTGGTCTCCAGGGGCACCAGGCATGCTTGTGGCACACACACAAAAATGCACGCTGGCAAACACTCATACACACACACAAAAGAAATTCTTGAAAAGAAATATTTTTAGATACCATAGCAAATTTGTATTCTATAGAAATTAGCCAGGCAGTGGTGGCGCATGCCTTTAATCCCAGCACTTGGGAAGCAGAGGCAGGCGGATCTCTGTGAGTTCAAGACCAGCCTGGTCTACAAGAGCTAGTTCCAGGACAGCCTCCAAAGCCACAGAGAAACCCTGTCTCAAAAAACCAAAAAAAAAAAAAAGAAAAAAAGAAAGAAAGAAAGAAATTAAGTCAGTTTAAACATGACTATACAGTGTATGTGTTTTCCAAACAAGCCAAACAAAATACCACTAAGTGGCTTAAGTTAACAAAAGTTAGTAATAATTCTCTCCCAGTTCTGTGGACTAGAAATTCCAAGATCAGAATATGTCATTGGTTTTCTTTTGTTTTATTTTGTTTCTTTCTTTCTTTCTTTCTTTCTTTCTTTCTTTCTTTCTTTCTTTTTGTTTGTTTTTCAGACAGGGTCTCTGCCCCTGTCTGTCCTGGAACTCCCTATGTAGAGTCCACCTGAGAAGCCACATTCTAACCTGGTCATCTCTTTAAAGACCTTGTTTCCAAGTGTTATATTATGAGATGCTGGGAGTTAAGGCTTCTACCTAGGAATTTGAGAATCAGGTCAGCTCTGAATACCATACCTAATTAAATAACATTTCACTTTTTTTTACTAGCTTCCTGAAAAACAGTGCTCCATCTTCAGGAGACTAGATGCCCTGCTAAGGATGTAGACAGGGGAAATGGTTCCTCTGGGATGTACACTTGGGATTTCTGGGAGTATGCAAATATTCTTATATGGAACTGTATATATCTTCATATCACAACTGTCTAGCCAGCCAGGTGGTGGTGGTGAACACTTTTAATCCCAGCACTTGGGAGGCAGAGGCAGGTGGATCTCTGTTAGTTCAAGACCAACCTGGTCTCCAGAGTGAGTTCCAGGACAGCCAGAGTTGTTATACAGAGAAACCCTGTCTTGAAAATGCAAAAACAACAACAAAAAACCCTACCCAGATCCTATTTTAGCATTTGGCTTTTTTTTTTTTTAATGCAGAGTTATAGATTATATTTAAAGTAAAAATCACATTGCTGTGACTTCTTGAAAACTGAAGATATAAAATGTTCAAAGTGCTACATAATATCTCTAGAATATTTTTCCCCTTTATTGTCACAGTTTTATGTAACTTAACAAATTCTGACTGTGGAAGTCTGCAACTTTTGTTTTTTGTTACTAGTTAGCCAAGTCTGGAAACCAGGTGAGATCCCGACAGCCACCAAGGCTCCAAATCAAGCCATGCTAAGAAGGCAGTATTTAAATTTTCCTCACTAAAATCTTAAGTAAAGTTTCTCCTTATTCTCTTATTATGTAGTATGTGTATTTTGAAACAAGTTGTTAGAAATGTGCTTTGATTGATGTGTGTGACTTCAGAATGCTTTGTTTCTGTCTCACCAGAGTAAAACCAAACATATTCTCTTATATGGGAACCAAAGACAAAAGGGCCATCACAGTCCAGGAGATTGCTGTCCTCAAGTAAGTAAAGCTCCTCCCCAGATTGAGGCCGCAGAGGTCCCTAGTGCTGCCTGCATGAGCCCCTGGTTTGCTTTACAAAATTTAATGCTTTCAACTTTCTGTGGTATCTCTGTCTTTTAAAATCTTTTTTAACATTTTTATTGTATTTATTATTTTAGGTGTGTGTGTGTGTGTGTGTGTGTGTGTGTGTGCAGCACATTTGTAGAGGTCAGAGAACAACTGGAGACAGTAAGTTCTCTCCTAAACTGTAGGTCTCTTGGGCTGGACCCAGGTGGACAGCAGATGCCTCTATCTGCTAAGTCATCTTGCCAGCCCAGCTTCAGCTTTTTTGTAAATATTGTTTTTCTACATTTTTTTCACCCAGAATCTCTGTCTCCTAATCTTATCAAATATGTATTTTCTGAGTAATTTTGAAACGCTGTTTGTGACACAGCCAAAAGAATAAATGCACTGGGGCTGGGGAGATGGCTCAGTGGTTAAGAGCACTGACTTCTGTTCCAGAGATCCTGGGTTCAATTCCCAGCACTCACATGGCAGCACACAACTGTCTGTAACTCCAGTTCTGGGGACATGACATCCTCACAGATACATGCACACAAGCAAAGCACCAGTGCACATTAAAAAAAAAAAAAGAGAGAGAGAGAGAGCGAGAATAAGTGTACCTTTCTTGTTTATTAAATATCAACATATGTTCTTTAATATTCACTTACAAAATTATTTGTAACAGACGTGTAGTTGGAAAACATGGTCTCTGCATTTGAAGAAGCTATAGAATAGGACAGACAGATAAGTAGAACCCTGCTACAGTGAGATGAGAGCTGAACTAGGGGTATGCCTTAAGTCTTGACTGCAAACCTGGGACTTACTATGAAGGGTGGTCAGGGAAAGTTTGCACAGACAATGGGGTGGGATGCTGTGGTTTTAACTTAGATGAGGGCATCTCATCTCTGCACTATGCGCTTTTTCAACTGGGAAAGTCTCTATTGTGGTAACTGTTCCTGTTCATTATAAGATATTTAGCTGCCTCCCTGATCTCTGTCCTCTACGTACAACAAGCACATAATAGTCCCTGCTGTTCATACAGTTGTGAAAATTAAAACCGTCTCCAGATTTGTCAAATATGCCCTCAAGGGATGAGATGCCATGGGGCCTGGGAGGACTTTTGTTGTTATTTCCAAACCAATAAAATCGCTTATGGAGATATTAGAGGGACTTATGAAACACAACACATTTACTACCTGTTAAGCAGTTTTGTGAGCATGTAGCAAGAAATAAAACTTCCTGTGTACTCACTTCAGCAGCATATATGCTAAAGTTGGAATCATATAGAAGAGATAGCATAGCATCCATATAAGGAAGACAAATTTGGGGGCATTCGTTATTTTTTTGGTAAATAGATACTAACAAAGAGCATTAGGCTAAACAAAACCACTGCGACTCAGAAAGACAAGTAACACACAGACACACACACACACACACACACACACACACACACACACACACACACACACACACACACCTGCACCCGAATATGTGGAGTCTCAGTTTTAAGTGTATTTGTGTGGTTTAGGGAAGGGAAGAAGAGATCTCAAGAGGGAAGGAAGAAAAAAAAAAGGAGAGTGTAAAGGAGTATGTGTGGTAAAGGTGGGAACTGTTCTCGAGAAGGTTTGGGATCAGCAAGAATTAGGCAGGAGAAAGGGATGAATGAAAACAAAATAAAACCAATACATATGTGTATGAAAGTGACATAAGGAAACTCATTCACTTTGTATGCCAAACTTAAAAGGGGAAAAAGACAGGAAAAACACAATAAAAGTAGAGTAAGGGTATTGAGGAAAGAGGAGAGGGAAGAAAGCAGAAAGGCAAAAGGAAGGCAAGGAAAGAGCATGGCTGCCTCAGGGCAGGATCTAGATCCTGAAGGCTTATGTTGAGGACC
>NW_023276806.1:170860154-170930154 GCF_003668045.3 Cricetulus griseus
CAGGGCCAGCCTGGTGTACAGAGCAAGTTCCAGGACAGCCAGAGCTACACAGAGAGACCCTGTCTTTTTTAAAAAAAAAAAAAAAAGGGTGGGGGTAGTGTGATTAAGATAACAAACCAACAGAGTCCTCAGGAGGTATAGAAAAGATCGCAAAGGTGAGGTATAGAAGCCGCTGTTGCAATGTGCATCATAAAATAAGTTTGACTGTCCTTCCTCTGGGTCATTTGGGTCCTTTGCAGGAATATAACAGGAACTAATGAGCAAGTACAGCAAGCCATGCAATCTCTGAAGGAGACTGGCTTCATTAATTACTATGGCATGCAAAGATTTGGAACCACTGCTGTCCCTACATACCAAGTGGGAAGGTATGTATTTGATTTTCTAAGTTTTTGGAGTTTTGTTTTGTCTTGTTTTTTTGAGACACTTTCTCACTATGTAGCTCTAGCCATCCTGGCACTCATTGTGTAGACCAGGCAGGCCTGGCTTTGAACTACAGAGATTTATCTGCCTGACTCTGCCTCCTGTGTGTTGGGATGAAAGGGGTGCGCTACCATGATCAGCTCTAACATTTATCTAAAACAAGACCCAAAAAGTTTTTGTTGGTTGGAAAGTTTGTGTTTATAATTTCTATCTAAAGGATGCCTCGCATAAAAAAGAAATTAAGATTTTGTTAATGGTGTAATTATTTCAGGATTCTGTCATGTTTAGGGCAAGGCAGGAGGCCAGTCCTGGGAGGCTGGTGAAGACTGTGAAAGGCCAGGCCAGCGTGGGCAACACAGAATGATCTGTCTGCTAATTTAGAACAAGAATAGGAAGAAAGTTAAGACTAGCATGTAGTTCAGCTAGGAGAGTGCTTGCCACCACACATGGAACCCTGGACTGCATCGCCAGCGCTGAGGAAGGAAAAAGCCACTACAGTAACTAATAGAAACACAGAATAGCATAATACAGATGCTAGTTGTTGTGGAGCAGAACACTTTAGGAAGGGTTGTGTCCGTCTATGTATTTTTAATTAACTGAGCAGAAGCACAGCCATGTGACCCTATAGTTTTATATCCCACAGAAAATTAGTGCAAATAATTGTTCAGTAAAGTGCTGTCAGATCTACCCAGAAACAGGAGTTGCCTAATATATTCAAAGGTCAGTACAAGTTAGTTCAGAGTTCCAAAGATTTGTTTTCACAAAATCATACTATTTCCTACCTTCGTAGAACTTACTGTATCACCATAGGGTTTCCTAAGGAGAACTTCCAAGTCTCAGTATATAGTTAAGCAGAAGATGAATCCAGGATATATAAAGACAATAAATGAAAAACCATAGCAAAAGGACAGCCCAAACTTTTTTTTTAATGTTTTTCTTGGCATATATTAATTACATATGCTAATTGGTTTCATTCTATTGTGTATATGCAACCAACCATATTCTCCGCCTCACACCCGTTCCCCCTCTCTCCTCCTCTAATCGCCACTTCCCAGCTTTCTCCACGTTTACTTACATGTGTTCTAAGTGTGTCCACTCAGGTTCATTAGAGTTGTTTACAGAAGCATGGACAACTTGCCCCTGAAGAAAATGTGCACAAGCCCCACTTCATTCTGTGACAGGGTATTGACAGGACCAATTTTCTGGGGAATCTTGTGTGGGTAGTCATGGCTGCTGTGAGTTCAAGAGTGCAACAGCCATGTCGTGTTCAGAAGTCAGCTCCCACAGCCATGTCATGTCATGTTCACAAGTCAGCTCCCACAGCAATGTCATGTCATGTTCACAAGTCAGCTCCCACAGCCATGTCATGTTTAGAAGTCAGTTCCCACACTCCTTCATCCAGCCTTGTATTCTTTCCACTCCCTGCTCTCGCAAGAAGATGAAATACATGTCCCATGTATGACGGGGCATTCAGAAACTGAATCCAGGTCTTCTGCAGAGTATGTCCGTGGGGGTTTGTGCATGTTGAATGTAATGCACACAGAGGCCAGAAGACAGCAGTGGATCGCTGGAGTTACAGGCAGCCATGAGCTGCTGGATATGAGTCCTGGGAACCAAACTCAGGTCCTCTGCAAGAGCAATGAGCACTCTTTTATTTTTTTCCTTTGAGACGGGGTTTCTCTGTGGCTTTGGAGCCTGTCCTGGCACTCACTCTGTAGACCAGGCTGATCTCAAACTCACAGAAATCCACTTGCTTCTGCCTCCAAGTGCTGGGAGCATTAAACACTCCTGACCGTATATCTACTATCGTGGCCACTGGAGTCTGTCATGATTTTTCTATATACTTTTAAATGTAATAAACTAGTAAGTGTTTCTTGTTGCCTTCTCAACACTTGAACATATAAAGCTTATCTTATGCAAAGTTGAGTAAGTACTGTTTAATTCTAGAGCTATTCTACAGAATTCCTGGACAGAAGTCATGGATTTAATACTGAAACCCCGTTCTGGAGGTGAGAAAAAGATTTGTGTTAAAATAAAATGCATACAATGTATAGGTAGATATTCGTGGAATCACTTTAAGTAAAAGTAACTGCAGGTTACTGTTGTTATTTTAAAGTTCTTGGTTTTTTATATTAAATCTAAATGCTATTTCATTTTTATGATTTTTACGTATAGGGTTAAATTTTTAAGAGCTGTATCCTGGTTCAAGCTCTTTATTCATCTAATTTATTCATGCATGTTTAAATGTAAATTCATTTCTCTTCAGTTACTATGAATTCTCTGAATTTATAGATAGATAACTTATGTATGGCTATTTTGTTAAAGCATAGTATGATTAAATCTTTTTCAGGAAATATCTCTAAAACTATACTGTAAAAGAGGGATTTAACTGATAGTATTTGGGGTTTTTTTTTTTTAGGGGGGCATTGGTTGGATTCGAGACAGGGTTTCTCTGTGGCTTTGGAGGCTGTCCTGGAACTCGCTCTTGTAGACCAGGTTGGTCTTGAACTCACAGAGATTGGCCTGCCTCTGCTTCCCAAGTGCTGGGAATTAAAGGCATGCATGCCCAGCTGATAGTTTATGTATTAAAATAATAATACTCATTTTAGGTAACTATTTTCAAGCTAAAAAAAAAGTTTAATTTTGAAGAGAACAGTACAGGGGCAAAGAGGAGAGACCTCCTCCTTAGCTGAGGTGGTGAAGTAATCTTCTTGGGCCTATGGTTTTGCTTTTGGGCGACTGAGTTTCTTTGTTACACATGAGTGTTGAAGGATGTTAGGTGGTGCATGTTTTCTGTTGAACAGTTTGATTGTAGCTTCTCTTTTACCACAGCTGAAAAGGGGTACTTGGTGAAATGCAGAGAAGAATGGGCCAAGACCAAAGATCCAGCCTCTGCTCTCCGAAAACTACCTGTCAAAAGGTGTGTGGAAGGGCAGCTGCTTCGAGGACTTTCAAAATATGGAATGAAGAATATAGTCTCTGCATTTGGCATAGTGAGTGCAATTTGTGAAGTCAGGCAATGACTCAAGGTGGTTAATGCTTCTTAAACATAGTCTTAGAAAAAACTTGAAAGAATCCTTTCGTGGTCTTCAGAGAAATTTACTTGACTGTAGCTCATTCTGACCCTGGAAGGTAATGATCTGGCAGCCATGGGAAATGCTGGCAGTGTTTATTAGCATTGGAGGCACAAGAAAGTATCTATGGAAAATGTAATTGTTAGTTGGATTTAATGTAATTGAATGGGATTTGAAAGATTCAGAACTCATTGTGCAGTCATTTCTTTTAAAACTTTATTTTGTGTTTGTGCCTCTGCAGGGCATATATGCATGTACTTGAGCACACAGGCCAGGACGACCTTAGAGAGTCTATTCTCCCTTTACACTGTGTCTGTCCCCAGAGATCAAATTCAGGTAGTCAGACTTAGCACAAGTGCCTTTACCTGCTGAGCCATTGATCTGACCCCATTGTACAGTCGTTTCTTGGTCATCGCCTTCTTTGGAGCTTTAAACTGCCTAAGAAAGAGAAAGTAGCTAAGTTGTTACATGTTGGTATGTTTTCAATCAAGGGTACTATGTTAGTAAGCATAGTCCATATATACATGTATAATATAGGACACTTTGAAGTGCTTTCCCCCTGGGCTACACTTCCAGCCCTACAATCAGATTTCAAGTCTGGGTTTCTTGTGTTAGGATTACCATTAAATGAGCAAAATATTTGGGAAACAGTACTTTAAATGCTCAGAATTGTTTTTGTTTGTTTTGCCTGTTCCTCCCCTCTCTGCAGATCCCAAGAAATAATCGATTAATGTATATCCATAGTTATCAAAGCTATGTGTGGAATACCATGGTGAGCAAAAGGATAGAAGACTATGGGCTGAAACCTGTCCCTGGGGACCTTGTTCTCAAAGGAGGTAAAATGGCATATTTTATAACTGTTTTTGAAATCCGACATAGCTACTAGTTAAGTAAGAGCTACTAGTTAAGTAAGTGGGAGATGGAAAAGCCACATGAGCTCAGGCTGATAGTTTTATCACCAATGAAAAGATACGTATGTGTTTTAAGTAAGCTCCAGCTAGTATAGCAGTATCTGCTAAAAGTCTTTACAAGCGTTAATCTGGGTCTTCAAAGCCTGTATATTTGTGGGTGTGTCACCGGGCACTTTCAGAGTTTCTTCAGGTGAGAAGAGCTATGTGTCTAGAGCTATGGCACAGCCAGAAAGAGCACTGCTCTTCCAGAGGAGTCAACTTCAATAATTTTTAAAAAAGAAATGCTAATATCCATCCTGTCTACTGTCAAATATTTACTGTGTCTCCAGTCCTACATTAGATGCTTTGCTGCATTGCTCCATTGCAGTACTACTGGGAAGGATTCTGATTTTTACAAGAGTTAGACCCTTGCCCAAGGTGCCAACTGATTAGAAAAGAACGATTCTAAGCTTCCTGGGCCTCTACACCTTATACTTTCCACTCACTGAGATATATAGAATTATAGGAGTCTGAATTCATGAAAACGCTTTTTCTTAACCAGCTGTTGTTTACTTGTGGGTTTGCAGCCACAGCTACCTATATTGAGGAGGAAGATGTTAATAATTACTCCATTCATGATGTGGTGATGCCCCTGCCTGGGTTTGATGTTATCTACCCCAAACATAAAAGTAAGTTCCGTGTTTGAGCCAAATATTGTAAAGAAGTATAATGTGATTAAGCTACAAGTAGCCAAGAGTGACCCAGAGGAAAATCAATATTTGAAACAGAACCATAAAGTTTTCTTTATACCACGTTTTAATGGAGATTTAGCCTTCAAAACAGCTGAGTGTGATGACTAATCCCAGCAGACTGCCAGAGCTCCGTGAGTTCAAGGCTAACGTGGTCTACAAAGCAAGTTCCAAGCCAACCAGGGCTACATAGAAAGCCCTATATGAAAGTTTATTTGTGTGTGTGTGTGTGTGTGTGTGTGTGTGTGTGTGTGTGTGTGTGTATAACAACTAAATATATTTAAATAAATTTATTTAATTAAACATTAAAGTATATTATATTTAACTAAATTTCTTTATAATTTTATTATATAATATGTACATATTATGTATATAATGTCATTATATATGTGTGTATACATATACATATAATATATACACATGTGGATATGTATATGTAATTACGTTCTCCTGGAAAGGAGTGTATTCAGGAAGCTACCCCACTGCACTGTCAGGGGCCTGTGGTCCCAAGAGCTTAGGCTAGAGGATTGCTTTAGCTTATAAGTTGGATGTCATTCTGAGAAAAGGAAATGAATGTTAGAATCCTCTGCTGTTATTTCCCATTCTCCAGACTTTTTGTCATTATTTCTGTTACATTCTTGAATGCCATTGGTGGTAGAGAGGAGGACTTGCAATTTCTCTGGTTTATGATTCAGAGGCAGTAAAGGAACAGGTTTTGAGCAGTTTGAAAGAACTGTTCCAACACTTATCCAGCACTGACCTATAGATAGTATTTTTCTGTTAAAATAGTTTTTCTTGGTGGAGCTGGAGAGGTGCCTCATCCATTGAGAGCACTGGCTGCTCCTCCAGAGGTCCTGAATTCAATTCCCAGCAACCACATGGGGCCGCACAGTCATCTCTAGTGATCTCTTACCCTCTTCTAGCATTAAGGTGTACACTTAGGTAGAACACTCACATACATAAAATAAATAAAATTTTAAAAAGATAGTTTTTCTTCGTCAAAGAACCAGAGTTCTACTTACTAATAATACATTCCTTGAATTTTTTATGTTAGAAAATGATTAGTAGTCAGGTAGTGGTGGCGTACGCCTTTAATCCCAGCACTCAGGAAGCAGAAGCAGGCAGATCTCTATGAGTTCAAGGCCAGCCTGATCTACAGAGTGAGTTCTAGGACAGCCAAAAGAGACAGAAACCCTGCCTCAAAACAAATAAAAAAAGATTAGGACTAAAGTCTTTCTTGGATTATGGGATAACCTCTAGCCAGGTTAATAGAGATCTAATGTATATATGTAAGTCATCTACATTACCTACGCTGGCTGACTTCACTGAAGAGAAGGAAGTAAACTTGTACAAGAGAGAACAAGGAAGTTGGTCAGGGAATAGTATAGTTGGCTTCCCTTGGCAGCAACCAAGGAGAGGGCTCAAGATGCTAAAGCTGAGAGGGGGCCGTAATGCAGCTAGGGAGAAACCTGGTCCCAGGGAAACTCCCAGGGACTCATAGGATGACCCCAGCTAAGACTCCTAGCAATAGTGGACTGAACTGGCCTTCTCCTGTAGTCAGATTGGTGACTACCCTAGCTGTCATAGACCGTTCATCAACTAAGGGATGGAAGCAGATGCGGAGATCACAGCCAACCCCTGGATCAAGCTCCTGGAGTCCGGTTGAAGAGAAGGAGGAAGCACATGAGCAAGGGGTCAAGATCATGATAGGGAGACAGCTGATCTGAGCTCACTCTGAGCACCCCGCCTCCCTTGTTGTGATCTGAGCTCACTCTTTGTCTGAGCATCCCGCCTCCCTTGGTGTGCCGCTTGGTCACTCCATGCCTGACTCACGGTGTGTTTTCTCTCTTCTCCATCTCCCTCCTGGACAGCTGCTGAGATCTACAGCTTGCCTTCTTTGAAGTTCTTCTTTTAAACTCTGTTAAAATTGTCCTCGTGCTTTTCAGAAAAATGCAAATACCTGTTTTAGTCAGGATTCTCCTGGAACAGATAGCATAAAGAGAGATAAAAGGGGATTTATGAGAGGCCTTGGCTCACTTGATTATAGCTACTAAGAAGTCCCAGGCTATCTGCATGCTAGAGAACCAGAACTATCAGTCTGGGGCTAGAGGTACAAGAACCTATGGCCTGCTGGTGCAAGTTATGACGTCTAGGAGCAAGAGAAAACCGTTCCCCAAGTCTGGGGGAGAACGATCTCCTTTCTTTTGCTTTTTGCTCTGTCGAGAGTGTGTACACATTAACAGGGAGTCTTCTACACGGAGACCTCTGACTCACATGCCAGTCCCCTCTAGAACCACGATGGCTCAGTTAGTTGGTCTGATCAAAGCAAAGTTCCCTGGGTTTCCCCTTCAGTTGCAGTGGGTTAGGCTCAGCTAACACATGAGAATAGTCATGTTTAACAGTTTGTGCCCACATATCCTAGTTTTGTTTCTGTCCCTGTGATAAAGCACCATGACCAAAAGCAACCTGAGGAGAAAAGGATGTATTGGGCTCACACAGCCTGGTCACACTCAATCATTGAGGGAAGTCAGGACAGGAACTCAAGCAATAACAGGTACAGGAACTGGATGAGTGCTGCTTCCTGGCTTATCCAGGGATAGCACCACCCACATGTGGGCTAGACCCTCCTGCATCAACCAGAAATCAGGAATGTGTGCGACAGACACACCGCAGACCAATCTGATGGAAGTAATTGCTTAGATGAGGTTCCCTTCCCATAGGTGGCTCTAATTTGTATCAAGTTAAGAAAAACTAATCGGTACACCAAGGCAAGCTGATAGCCTGAATCAGACATCACAAAAAAAGAAAAAAGAATGCCCCCCCCCCTTCTTTCTTATCCTCTCAGTATCTGGAACTTGGCTGGTTCCAATGAAGGTAAATTTAGCAGAACATCTGTCAAAGCCATTCATAAAACCCCACAGTTGTGCAGGGATGTACCCTACTAGGAAGAGTTATGCATTTGGACCTATATAACATGGTCACATCTATTACCCAGAAGTTCCCAGGGGAGTGTGAGGCTATCTTCATTCCTTGTCCCTAGATTTCCAGTTGTAATGACTAACTTGAATAAAGAAATGAACTGACTGTATTCCTAAATTGCTGTATAATTGTAAATAATATAAGATGAAGTTAAAGTTAGTAATAGGAAAAATAAGATTCACAGAAAGCATTAAATGTAAACCCTCATGGTCATGGCTAGCAGTCAGATGTTCAGGTGGAATCGAATGCCATTGCTATAGTACTGGAGAAGCTGAAGCAGGAAGGTTGTTTGTTTTTTGTTGTTTTGTTTTGTTTTTTGGTTTTTTGAGACAGGGTTTCTCTGTGTAGTTTTGGAGCCTATCCTGGCACTTTCTCTGTAGACCAGGCTGGCCTCGAACTCAGAGATCCACCTGCCTCTGCCTCCCAAGTGCTGGGATTAAAGGCGTACGCCACCAACACCCGGCTTGGAAGGTTGTTAATTAAAGGCTCCTGAGCTACATAGCAACATTCTGGAGAGATGGCCCAGTGCTCAAGAAAGACTGTCACTCTTCAAGACAGCCAGTACCACATCGGGTGGCGCACATTTGCCTGCAACTTAAGCCCCAGGGGTTTCCAATGCCTTCTTTTGGTCTCCATAGACACCCACATATGTGCACACATACATACTTACACACAGACTTGTATACATTTACATATGTAAAAATGAAAATTTTTTGAAACCATGAAGAGAAAAATTAGTTTGATGGTAGATTATAAAAATTAAGGGCCACAAAGGCTGTGCATGGTGGCTCACACCTTTAATCCTTTAACATTCGGGACACAGAGGCAGGGTGATCACTGTGAGTTTGAGGCCAGCCAGGGGTACATAGTGAGACCTTGTCTCCAAAAAAGAAAAAAATATTAAGGGCCAGCAAGATAGGTAAAGGCATGAAAGTTTGACAATCTAAGTTCCTAGAACACACTTGAAGTCAATGAAAGGACCAGCTCCACAATCTTGTCCTCTGACCTCTTGTGGTCCACACATACCTCCCTCCTCTCTCTCTCTCTCTCTCTCTCTCTCTCTCTCTCTCTCTCTCTCTCTCACACACACACACACACACACACACTCTCTCTCTCTCTCATGCACACTAACACACAATAAAGTGAAGAAAATTTTGAATAAAAAAAAATCAGACCCTAAGAGAGTACATGGACACCCCCCCCCCAAAAAAAAGGGGAAAGGGATGAAATCTCCTGAATATATAGGGATATGGGAGGAGGGAGGAAGGCAGGAGAGACAGGAGGGGTGAAGGGGAGTGGGGAGGAGAACATGAGGGATCCAGGAAGGTTGAGTTGGGGGAAGAATAGAGGAGAGCAAGAAAAGAGATACCATAATAGAGGGCGCCATTATAGGTTTAAAGAGAAATCTGGCACTGGGGAATTCTCCAGGAATCCTCAAGGATGACCCCAGCTAAGAATCTAAGCAATAGTGGAGAGGCTACCTTAAATGCCCTTCCCCTATAATGAGATTGATGACTACCTTAGATGCCATCCTAGAGCCTTCATCCCATAGCTTATGAAGCAGAAGCAGAGATCCACAGCTAAGCACTGAGCTGAGCTCCTGGAGTCCATTTGTAGAGAGGGAGGAGTAATGAGCAAAGGGGTCAAGACCAGGCTGGGGAAACCCACAGAAACAGCTGACCTGAGCCACTGGGAGCTCATGGACCCCGGTCTGACAGCTTCAGAACCAGCATAGAACTGAATCAGGCCCCCTGAACGTGGGTGTCAGTGGGGGGCCTGGGCAGTCTATGGGGCCTCTGGCAGTGGAACCAGTATTTATCCCTAGTGTATGAACTGGCTTTTTGGAGCCCATTTCCAATGTAGGGGTACTCTCTCAGCCTAGACACAGGGGGAGGGCCTAGGTCCTGCCCCCAAATGATGTGACAGACTTTGATGATTCCCCTTGGGAGGCCTCACCCTCCCTGAGGAGTGGATGGGGAGGGGGATGGGGGGAAAGTAGAGAGTGGGAGGATGGGAGGGAGTGGGAACTGGGACTGGTATTTAAAGTAAGATTGCTTTTAATTTTTAAAAAAATTTAAAATAATAAAAAAATAACCCACCCCCAAAATAATATCTGAACCGGGTGTGGTGGCCCCTGGCTTCAGTCCCAACACTTAGGAGACAAAGGCAGATGGTTTTCTAAGTCCAGACTGGTCTACAGAGCTAGTTCAAGGACCGCCAGGACTACACAGGGAAACACTTTCTCAAGTAAGTAAATAAATAGAAAAACAGCAACTTAGCACTCCAATGCTTATGGATGTATGTAGAGGATAGCTAATCTACGAAGTCAGTGGAGCCTATAAGAAATCAGGACATGTTTGTAGTAGGGAGGAACTTGATCATATTGTGGCTTATGTAGTCCCTACATTAGAGAGCCATCTCCTGTGGGCTGAGTGGACTAGATAGTTTCTAGGGGCTCCTGTTTTTAAACTTTTAGAGTCACATGGCCTTTTGAGGTTAGTTGGGGAACTTTAGCCACAAGCCCTGTAGCTGATAAGAAAAATAAAGTCACAGGGTGACTACACTGAAGCTAGAGGTACTGTTTAGGCCTAGTTGCTAAATCAAGGAGGTTTTATAGTCTCTGGATTATAAACTAGAGTTAACTAACTGTATTAGGACAGTCTGGCTAGATTTACATGTTATGCAATTTCTATTATAGTTCAGGTTAACCTGCTGAAAGACTGCATTTTAGTTAACTGCTTGTGTTTTGTATCAGTTAGTGAAGCCTACAGGGAAATGCTCGCTGCAGACAATCTTGATATTGACAACATGAGACACACAATTCGAGATTACTCCTTATCGGGTGCCTACCGAAAGATTATTATTCGGCCTCAGAATGTCAGCTGGTGAGTATAGACTGATACAGAAGTGGAGTATTTTATAGAATCACAAGGTTTTGCTCTGTATGCATGTGTTTCTATGCATATGAGCACTTCATAGCTGTTGGCTGTCCTGATTACTGCTGTTACTACAGCTACCAGTTAGTATTTTTTAAGTGATGAAGAAGTTGGTGTTGACTGCAATCATACAGTGAAAGTTGCTTTTACACTCTGTTGGCATCCCTGACTTACTGAACAGATGTACAGAAAGTGAGCCTTCTTACCTTTCTCTGCAGAACTTCCGTTTGCTTCTGGACCTAGAAAGATGGCTAAGAAGTTAGAAGTACTGACTGCTCCTCTAGGGTTCAGTTCCCAGCACCCACATGGCAGTTCTGCCTAACTCCAGCTCCAGGGAATTCACACCCTTTCTGGCACTCACACATGGTACACAGACACACATTCAGGCAAAACACTCATACATACAAAGTAAAATTAGAAATATATATATATATATATATATATATATATATATATATATATATGTTATTTTGATATTTTTGCTATTTCCTGAAGCTTTTCTAAGAAATCCTGAACTAGTTGTTCATTGCCAGGGAATTCTTTTCTTTTTCCTGGCGATGGGCATGAAGTTGGAAGAGTTGGATTTTGCCTTCCACGATCTGGAGATGAGTTTCTCTCATAAGAAGTTGATGGCAGCGATGCCCACTGTGGAGGCTATATAAATGCCTCCACTTCATCTGTACAAAATCAAGCCTACCATGCTAGAGAAACTTCCAAATCATTACCATCATCTCTTTGTCATCTCTTATAAAATAATCCCTTTGTCATCTCTTATAAAATAATGAGAAAGCAGTTGGTGTGCATAAAATCCAGCCTGTTCTGTTCCGGGGGAGGCCTACCAGTCATACTGTATGTTTGTCTTGCTCCACAAATGGGGATGAAGAGCTTTATGCCATTTGTGAGAGTTCACACTCGTGCTTGTCTGTGTATTTTATGAGTATTCACACTCATGCTTGTCTTTATTTTGAAGGGAAGTCGTTGCATATGATGATCCTAAAATTCCACTTTTCAATACGGATGTGGACAACCTAGAAGGAAAACCACCACCAGTATTTGCTTCCGGTAAATCAGCAAGATGTGAAGTGTGCGTGTGTCTGTGCGTGTGTGTGTCTGTGTGCACATGGCACACAGGGAGAGATTAGAGAACAACTTGGGGAATCCACTTCTCTTCACTGTGTAGATGGCAGGGATCAGAGTCAAGTCATCAGCTTGGTGGCAGGTACTTTGACTTGCTAAGGCACCTTGCCAGCCTTACCTACCCTGTTATCCTGAGTAAAGTGAGCACATCCCTCCTGCTCTTCATACTTGTGCTCTTGTTTCCATGACCCCATCCTCTGGAGGGCCCTGGGGAGTGGAATCCTAAGGAAAGGGTGTGGCTTTTCGGGGAGTCTTGGTATCTTTGGTCACCTGCTGCCACTTTGAGTCTTTGACCACAGCTTCTTTCCTGCCTGGTAGAAGGCAAATACAGGGCTCTGAAGATGGACTTTTCCCTTCCTCCTTCTACTTACGCCACCATGGCCATTCGAGAAGTGCTGAAAATGGACACCAGCATCAAGAAACAGACACAGCTGAATACAAACTGGCTCCGATGAGTAGTGTGTTCTTCTGAGAGGAGACACAGAGAAGTACCTGCCCAATGACCTCCTGTTCTTTTCTTTTTTAATTGCTGACTCATATTTGATTTTTAAAACTTTTATAGTAAAGGATTATTTGTATTTTTAGAGTTTTTTATCAGCTTAAAGAAATAATTTGCAATATTTGTACACATATACAAATCCTGAGGGTCCTAATTATAGCTCAGAAGATATAAATTGGTCAGAATGTACTTTAGGTGCTTAAGTCCTAGTGCAGCATCAGCTTTATGGCTTTATAACAGTAAAAGGAGGACTTTAGTTTAAAGTAGCAGTTCTAGGTTTTGCTGCACCTGAAATGCAAACACCAGGAACTTTCATAAGTCCCCGGTTCATCTCAAGAGTGAATGCAGCAAACTGATCTTGACTATGAAAATTAGAGTCCATCCTTAACACTATACTCCTGCTGATCCAATGGTTACAAAATGCCCACAGGTTTATAAACACAACATGGTTTTCATTGTGTAGCTGTGTGTCAGATTCAGGCAAGCGTTTATATACAACTTATCTTGCAGTGGTTTTCATGTTGTTAGTATCAGCGCCTTTCAAGGGAGCCTTTTCTTTGGTATAAATATGTAGTTTTTATTGGCTAAGGTCTAATTTTACTTTAGGTGCCTTTTACTTTTAGGACTCTTTCCACTGGACTCAAAAGTAAATAGTGATGAGAAAAAAAAAATCAGGAAAACTTACAAGGGCTCCTTCTATCAGCAAGGCTAACCTGTCACCAGCTGCTTAAGCATTTCCATCATGGGTACCACAAAAAAAAAAACTTTCTCTGAAAGGACGGGTACGCCTTTCCGAAATTGTGTAACATGACTCTACTAATTTTATTTTCTGTTATTTCTAGAAACAAATGTAATAGGTATTTTTAAGAACTCCTTTCTACTAATTATGTAAATAAAACAAATATTCTAAAACTGGGTGCATGTTAAAGTCTTATCCCTGACTAAAGGAAAGGAAGGCGCTCAGTGAGTGAAGGATCCTTGGCAGAGATGATGACGTAGAAGTGTCTTGATCAGTTATGGGATGGGAAAATGGTGTAAAATAGTATCCACTGGGGTGACTTATGACAGGGCCTGGAGTGTGGTTTCTGGAGTGTAAAGGGGCCTGGAAAAGAGCATGAATGGCTCGTGTCCTGGATCTCTCCCTGAAAGCACAAGTGAGAACCAGCAACGCATTTAACCCTTTCTTCGCATTGGCCTATGCCACTACTATGACTGCAAAGTAGTGAGAAATGGAACTAATAACTGAGTCATTAGTATCCTATTGGACTATGCAGTACTACATGTAAATTAACCTTTAAGCAAAGCAGCTCAGCTTAACAGTCTTCATCGGAGAAATAACTTTGAGCCCTGTGTGAGGAGTTAATTTTTCTGGTCACATCAGCCAGTTTCACCAATTCATATGTCTTTGTCTTTTTTAAGTTAAGTTTTATTGTGTATGTACACACAATCTTTTTATAAATTACATTTTATTTATTGTCTCTATGTGCATGCCTATTTGTGTGTTCATCTACACGTCTCACCGCATACATGTGGATGTCAGAAAACAATTACAGGAGTTTGTTCTCTCCATCATGTGAGTCAGAAATCAAACTCAGGTCATCAGTCTCGGCACTAAGCACCTTTATCCACCAACCCAGCTTACTGGCTCCCTGTATAGGTATCGTTTTTAAACATCAATAGAAAAAATAATTTGAGGCAGTTTCTTCAAGCTATTTTGAGACTTGAGAACTTATGTTTAGGTTAGAGATTTGATGTGAAATAAGCCATCACCTTAGCGTGGAAGTTAGGAGACATCCTTTGATGTAATAGTAGGAAAACGATTCTCTGAAGCAAATTTACAAACGGGAACTATTTCAGTTATGGTGGAAGTTGATATCCATATACCCAAGAGTCTGGAATGTTATGGTGGAAGTTCCACTCAACCCCCTCCCCTATCTCTCCAAACCCTGCTGCATCTCAGAACGCCTGCCAAATGATGACCCCTCTCCCAGAGATGCTCAAGACCATACCCACAGGATATTTAAACTGTCCCCCAGAAAACAGACTCGTGGTTTTAGGGCCTAGCACCCCATCTCCTCTCTGGGGTGCTAGAAGGCCATTCTGGGAGAATTGTATCCATTAAATATGGGCTTCTTCTAATTCTGTTTGATTTGGTCTGATTTGGATTGCTGCATGGTGGAGAGGCGTACTGGGGTGTAGAAACTTTTCGGTTTCCTAATGTAAAAGTAAGGCAAACAAAGCTGAGTGTGGTGGCACAGTTGAAGGCCAGCACTGGGGAGGCTAAGGCAGGGCTTCGTGGCTTGTGCCCTTAATCCCAGCACTCAGGAGGCAGAGGCAGGCCTGCTCTGCAAATCAAGTTCCAGGATAGCCAGGGATATTTATTGCACAAAGAAACAGTAGAAAAAAGGAAATAGACCTCATTTCACCTCACTTCCATGCTGCTTGTCTGTCTTCCTCTAGAGTCATCTCTTAGCCCTTCTGCCTACCCTCCTACTAGACACCAACATCCACAGGTTAGTAAAAAACAGGCTTAAAGCTGTCTGTACTGAAAATGGCTTCTCCAGAAGGTCTTAACTATTGAAATTAAGAACTTCCTCCCACCAGGCATTGATGGTGCAGGCCTTTAATCACAGCACGCGTGTTGGGGGGGGGGGCGGCGGTGAGGGTAGGCGGATCTCTGTGAGTTTGAGGCCACCCTGGTCTTCAGAGCCAGTTCCTGGACAGCCTCCAAAGCAATACAGAGAAACCGTGTCTCAAAAAATGGGAAGAAAAAAAAAAAACCCTTCCTCCCTGGCCAGGCATAATGGAGGCAGAAGTAGGGAGATGCCTGAGTTGTAGGCCAGCCTGGTCTACATAGTGCGTTCTAGGACAGCCACAGCCAGGGCTACCCTGAAAGACCCTGTCTCAAAACAAAAACAAAAACTTCCCCTTTCACTGCAGTTGGGAGCTATGAGCATGTCTGGACTCTAGATCAGCGGTTCTCAGCCATCCTAATGCTGTGACTCTAATACACCTCGTGTTGTGGCTCTCCGCCCGTAAAATCATTGCTACTTCATAACTAATTCTGCTGCTGTCACGAATCATAATATAAATAACTGACATTTCTGATGTGTTAGGTGACCCCTGTGAACAGGTCATTAGACCCAAAAAGGGGTTGTGACCCACAGGTTGGAAACTGCTGCTTACAGTGGTGGTGTCTTGGGAGAAAGCAGTGCTGGCTTTGACGTTTCCACCTGTGCTAAACACTCCTGGAGAGTCACCAAATGTGAAAAGAGACAACAGGAAACTGTAACCATTGATTCTTGCTATGTATTTACTGCCTCCTCAGAAACGTTCCTTCAGACCAGCTCTCCCCAAGAGAACTGTGAGCCACGTGCAGTACCACCCACAAGCGTGTATTTCGTGACTCCGAATAGTCCTGAAGCCCTGGATGGTGGTGACCTTAGATACTGTAGGGGTTTCCCTCATCCAAACATCAGGCCACAGTTAGATTAGAAATAATAAAAAGATGGAGCAATTTTAACAAATTACAAGATTTGAATGAGTGTGCTCTTTCCTCCCATAGTGTTACTGCACTGCACTGGACTTTCAGATAACGGTTGACTACACAAACAACTGAAACTAGCAACCAAAGCTAAAGAGGAGGGCTACGTTAACTAAGAATTTTCTAGTAACCACATGAGAAGTTAAATTAATTGCATGTAATTTACTCAATATATCCAAAATGTCATCTTACCTGATAATTGATATAAAGAACTAATATTTACATTGTCTTTTTTTTGTGCTAAGTTCTCAAAGTCTAGTACATTTATAGTTAAAGTGCATGCTGAGCTGGGGAAACACCTCAGTGAATAAAGGGCTCACTATACCAGAGTGAGGACTAGAGTTCAGGTTCCCAGAACCTACAAACAGCTGCAGAAAGACACTGGACTATAGAAAAACTTCTGAACTAAACCAGCCGTTGTACTTCAAGGATGTATTGACCTCTGCATGGAAACCAGGACATGTGTTACATTGGGGGAGAAGAAAAGCTTTGGATACCATCAAAGTTGATCAAGATTCGGTTCGAACAGGAGAAACCTCAGGATGAGGAAAAATGACAGGTCATCTACCAAGTTCTATCCCACGGATTGCATGGAAACCTCACAAAGGAAAGGGGAGTGTTTTGTTCTTGTCGTAACAGGAAAACTCATCTCCAGAAAGCAAAAAGACACTGAGCGTGTAGATACCTAAAGAAGAGAGGATAACCATCCAAAAAGAACCATCAAACAAAAAAGAATCTGATATACGGTATCAATGTCTAATTCTGTTAACTATATCTATACAAAAATCTATTTCTCTTTACTTCCTAGTACTCCTTTAGTCCCAATTCACTTAAACCAATGCTGGCTTTGAAGCTGGATTTGGCTCTCCTCCTCTAAATCCAAGCATGTTGTTAAAATAAAATTCAAACTTTCTGTATTATATCAAGAAGCCAATTGATGTAAGACAGAAGAAAACAAAATCTAGGGACTGTCATTTCTCTATATACTCAGTTCTTTCTCTGAAAGCCTAATTTTCCTCATATTTATTATCTTCCTTATTGTTGCCTTTCCCGGTATGCATACTTAGAAAAGTTGAAATTTCTGTGTTGACATTAGTGCTTAAGTCCTCCATAGGGAACAAAGAATTACCTAACAGCAATCTTTGAACTCTCTGGAAAGAAAATGGGGCCCCACTTTATCGATTCCACTTGATCCAACTTGATGCCTTTGAACTAACTATTACCAACCTAAAACCAGTTTGGTATTACATTGCTCTAGACAACTTCAGACTAGCTAGCTGAGATGGTGCACCTTCTTATTACACTCTGGCCAGCACTTCAGATAAGAACTTCAGTCAAGCATCTCCTGCCATGCAGAGACTGGGTACAAATGTTACAGCTTGAGACTTTCCTTACTCTAAAATTTTCTTCACACAGCATCCCATGAGGTTATGATCCTCCCCTTTCAGCAGGAAGTAATTCTAAGAGTACTACACCCCCTTTCCCTACTGCTTACACTAAGGGATAATTTACACCTGTTTAGGGTTGGTTTTCTATTGTTTAGGGTTGGGTTTGGAAGGTGTTCAAACGTGGGTATCTCTTTTAGATAAGTTTAAGGTTTGGATGGGAAAGATATGCTTAGGATAGAATATAGGTAGATTTATATAACTTTTTGTGATTTACCTTAGTAATTATTACCTATAGACAATTTACATTGTTATAGATTCTTGTATGATGTAACTTAAGTAAGATCAAGTTGGATTCCTTTCTTGGATAATTTGTATATCACATTGTGTCATACTGTGTAAGGTTTTCTTTCTATTTACAATGTTTGATGCACAAATATCCTTATCATCTTCTATGTAGATATGCTTTTACATGTTTAAGATATTTTATATTTTGACAGAATTTAGTATATTTATATCATGTTGCACTATACAGTTCTACCTCAGATTAAAACACTTCTACCTCTGTTTTAGAGATTCACATAAATATATATATATATATATGCATATATAGTTATATTGCTGTAATCTTGGTGCTTGCTAAATTATTTAGGAAGCTTAAGCCTTTCTACAACTAGGTTCTTGAGAATTACAGATTTTCACCCACATTCTTGTATCTATGAGATTAGTTAGACATTGATTTTGGTCTTCAAACACTTCATAGACCTTCGGAATATGGCATTTAAATGTTTTAATATTAGTACTCTGTTGACATAACACATTTGCTCCTGACAGCACCAAGCTATTCCCAAGAAAATGTTGGGCACCAATGCTAATGGCCTCTTGGGCAAAGAACTGCCCCCACTTTGACCACTGACTTTGGACTTGCTGTCCTACTGTGCTTGCAGGAGATGATTTAGAAGACTGCTGACCCTTGTCAAGTCAGGGTGAGATAGTCTTTCTACCTCCCTGCTTCTGTGTTGGTGAGTGAGATGCTTTAGGCCTTAGCCAATGTTGGTTGCCCCTAAGTTGCTGTGAGACTTTGAGTGACTGCCCAGGTAGCCTGTTGTTTCTGTCTTGGCTGCACCTTTGGAAGTTGCTCACCTGCACTTCCTGCCTACTCTAGTATTGTTATCTTCCTTCTCAGGTCTTTGATGAGGTTGAAGTTTAGACTGTCACAACTATCGTTCTCTCTCATTAGACAGAAATATTAGATAGGAGACTTAAACTTTCCAGCTTAGTACAGCTCTATAGCAATCTCTGTTATACCTTTACCCTAGGACTAGATATGTAGTTCTTGCCATTTGCTCTTGTTGTTTTACTGGCTTTAGATCTTGAAGGTGTGTGTTCCTACTTTTCCTTTTCCTAGCAAATACTTGAATTTTGCCATCTTTATATATAGTTTTATATAAAGTGAATCTTTTCTTTAGACTAAAAGGGGAATTGTAGGGAGAGACCTCTAAACACCTGTGGGCCTAGTCACAGGTGCTTAAGGGGCCTGTGAGATAAATATTGGGGGAGAAAGGAACTTGGCCTGGTTGCCAGGTTCCAGTTGGGTCTCAAAGAGTTACTAAAACTGGATCACCAAATCATCGGTTCTTCGTGTAAGTGATTTCTCCTTAATAAATTAACCATCTGTACCCATGTTCATGTACGGTTACCTTCCTTAGCACACATACTATAACTGGAACAAAGCAAAGATGACACAAATTTGCAACATGTTTCATATTTTTTAAAGTATTCTAGATCTTAAAAATTTGATGGCAGCTGGGATGGTTAGCAACACCAGTCAGGGTCCTTTCCAGTGGGGCTCAAGGTTCTGTGCACGGTGGTGTCTAACATAGATGAGGTCTCCCACTTGAAGCTGGTGGGGGGCTTGGAGGTCTCCTGGTGTGTAGGTGACCACTAATGGTCTCCACTCCTCTCTCTGTACTGTCTCAAGTGCTTTTAATCTGGCATATAGGGTGTGGGGGAGGTAGGATTCTTTAAGGGGTAAACCAGACATTTGGGTTAGTGGAGGATGGGTACCGTATAGAACCTCGTAAGTGGTAACTTTGAGGGGGCAGGGGTATTGCACACTCAAAAGAGGGCATAGGGAAGGAGGACTGTCCAGTCCGTGATGCCAGTCTCAACGGCCAATTTAGTCATGGCTTCTTTTAGGGTCCTGTTCATTCTTTCTACCTATCCTGAACTTTGCGGTTTATAAGCACAATGTAATTTACAATTTAGCCCCAGGATCTTGGCTAGTCCCTGACTTACCTGGGCAACAAACACTGGACCATTGTCTGATCCAATTACTTGGGGAATCCCAAACCTAGGGAAGATTTCAAGAATCTTTTTGGCCACGATCATGGTTCTAGTGGGGTAGGCTTCTACCCATCCAGAGAAAGTGTCAATAAAAACAAGTAAATATTTGTACCCGTACTTGGCTGGCTTAATCTCAGTGAAGTCTACTTCCCAGTAGCTTACCAGGCCTGTTGCCCCTCGGGCAATAGGCTGAGGGTTGCTTGGTAGGGTGGGCATTTACCATCTGGCAAGGGGTGCACTATCCTGTGATCTCCTTTGTGAGTCTTCCTAGTCCCATAACGTAGTAGTAGGAGGAGGTGCTTTCAAGTGTCCTGAGGTGCTTGGCTCCAAGATGAGTAAGCAGATGAATTTGCCTAAGAAAGGGGACAACCAGCTTCCTGGGTAGAATGTATTTACCTTCTGGAGTCCTCCATTCGGGATCTGCGGTGTTTTGGGTGAAGCCCTGCTCTTTCATCTGTGCGAGGTCTTCGGCCGTATAATCGAAGAATTTGTCGATCTGGTCAGTCTTTGGGTCAGGGTCTGTGATGGTCAGGATGTTTAGACCTTGGGCTGCTCTCTTCGCTTCTTGGTCGGTGTCTTGGGAAGGGGGATCTGGGTTACAGTTTGCTTGCTGGGCCTCCGTGAGCCATCTCTGGCCTTCCTTTAATAGATAGACAGGTTACTTGTTGCTAGCAGATTTGGGCCTTCTTGGCCGATGCACGATCGGGACAATTCCTGGAGCAGTTGCCATGTGCCCTGTAGACAGTCATTTCTGGTTTCTCCTGCCAGTAAGAGGTCATCTACATACTGTAGGAGGGTTGAGGGTGGCTTCATCTGAAATGGGCCAAGTCCCGATGGAGAGCCTCATCAAACAAGGTTGGGGAATTCTTAAAACTTTGTGGCAGACGAGTCCAAGTTAGTTGGACTCTGGGTCTCTCCATTCAAAGGCAAAAATCACCTGGCTGGTGGGGTAACCTTAAGCAGAAAAAAAAGCATCTTTGAGGTCTATAACAGTATATCAGGTCCGATCCGGAGGGAGGGAGCTCAGGAGGTTATATGGGTTGGGAACTGTTGGATGAATGTCCAGTACCCTCTTATTGACCTCTCTGAGGTCCTAGACAGGCCGATAGTCCCCTGTTCTAGGTTTTTTAACCTGTAGGAGGGGTGTGTTCCATGGTGACTGGCATGGCACGAGAATGCCCTCTTTGAGGAGGCGCTGGATATATGGCCTGATCCCTTGTTGGGCCTCTTCGCCTGGCGGACCTTAATGGGGGTGGCAGTCGTCTTAAGCTCTATGATGATTGGTGCTTGGGCCCGAGCCAGTCCCATCCCAGTGGTCTCTGCCCAGGCCTTTGGGATTTCTCGCAACCATTGTTGGATATCTGGTGGCTGGCTTGGGCAGGTTTCCAATATCCTGTGTTCATCTTCTAATCTGAGTGTTAGGGTGGTTATGCCCTTGGTGTAGGTGACCTCAGGTCCTTCCTGTTTAAAGGCAATTTGTGCTCCTAATTTGGTCAACAGGTCCCTTCCCAGCAATGGGGCAGGGCAGTCAGGGATAACCAGAAATAAGTGTCACCCGCCTGTTCCCAGATCTACTGTTCTTCTGGTAGTCCATGAATATTGCTTTTGCCCAGTGGCCCCGATGACCCAAGATTTTTTAGAGGCTAGAGGCCATTCTCATTTAGTAATACTGAGTGCTGGGCGCCAGTATCCACCAGAAATTCAACGGGGCTCCCCTCCACATTGAAAGTTACCCGGGGAGGAGACCCAAGCCCCGCCCCCCGTTATCTTCCCCAAGGGTCATAATCCTTTTGGGGAATCCCCTTCTTCTGGGGTTTTTGGTACATTCACGGACCCAATGTCCTTCTTCTTTACAATAGGCACATTGATCTTTTCCCAGTGGGGGTCAGTTGCCCAGGGCTCCTGGCTGCCTGACCTTCTCTCGCTTTTCTCTCTGACCACTGTGGCCTCCTACCACTGAGGCCAAGATCCTAGTGAGGTTTTTCTCCTATCTCTTTTCTCTCCTATTTTTGCGCTCTTCCTGCTCTCTCGGCTTTGTCTCTTCTTTTTCCTCTTCGTCTCTCTCTTGAAATAAACTTTTTCTGCTTCAGATCCTGTAGCCCTTCTAATCTTTGTAGTTTTTTTTTTTTTCCTATAAGGGGCCGTTTGCCCTATGAAGGCCATGGTAAGAGAAGCCCTCTGATCCTCAAACACAGGATCGGCGGTAGGCCTCCATGAGCCTCTCCAAAAAAAAAAAGTGGAGAGGGCTTCCGTGGCTCCCTGAATTACTTCCCTTACCTTTGCCAAATTGGTGGGGTGTCTTGCGGCACCTCGGAGACCTGCCACTAGGGTCTGGCAGTAGACTGTCAGTCGCTCCCTACCTTCAGCCATATTGAAATCCCAGTTGGGGCGATCGAGTGGGAATCCAGCATTGATGACGTTACCCAGCCTAGAAGGGGTACCATCTGCCCCTGGTACATTTTTCCGAGCCTTTAGCAGGATCCTCTCCCTCTCTTCGGTAGTGAAGAAGGTTTGGAGGAGCTGCTGGCCATCATCGCAGGTCCGCTGGTGGGAGAACATCAGTGATTCCACCAGGTTAGTCAACTTGGTGGGGTCCTCTGAGAAAGGGGGGTGATTAGTCTTCCAATTATATAGATCTGCAGAGGAGAAGGGCCAATATTGGAGAGATTGCAAGGGGGCTTGCCCATTGTCTCCTGCTGGGAGAGGGGGCCATAAGCTCTCAAGGGAAGAGAGACAGGAGTCTCAAGTGAAAGTCCCCTACAGCTGCGGGTTCCCTGTGCCGGTCCGGGACCCAATTCCAGGAGAAGGGGAGTAGAGGGTCCTGGAGAGGCCAGGGGATGAGTGAGGGGCATGGCAGGTGGGTAAGGAGGAGGAGGGTCCAGAAGGGGTAGGTCAGAGTGGGTGTCAGGATAAACCTTCTTGGGGGTAGTGGCCTCCTTGGCCGGTGGCTCCTCATTCTTTAGGGTGAGAACCTGGGAAGTGTATGGGTCCAACATCTGAATTACCCAAGGCCGTAGCTATGGGGGAGGGTTTTGGACCAAGCCCTGCCATACAACGATGTAGGCTTGTTGGTCCAGGTGTCCATAAGGAGGAGCCTGAAAAATAACGGCCTTCACAGCCTTAATAGGAGAAAGGTTAAAGGACCCTTCTGGCGGCCATCCCTTGTTAAAGGACGGCCATTCCGAGGTGCAGAACGTCCGCCACTTTCGTTTCTTCACTTCTACAGACTGCTCATGAGCTTGGTCCCTAATGTCTGTCCACTGGTCTAAAGTCAAACTAAGAGGGGTCGACACCGTCTGTCCCATGACAAAAGACAAAAATTACACAAAGACACAGAAAACAAACAAGCAAACAGAGAGTTCCAAATCGCGCACCCGGCTGTGCCACAAAAATAAAAGTGGCCTGGAAAGTCGTTGCACCAGCCGGGTGAGTGCTAAGATCAGGCGAAGAGTATCGCCCTTCCCAAGGAGTGCTTCAAGCTTCCTTGGATCCCCATACCCCCTGGAGTTATTCTCCAAGTACATCTACTAATCAGTCCGATACCCTTACAGGCACTCAGATGGCCGCAAACCAAATCAAACCAAAAGCGCCTTTCAAAGTCAACAAACAAAACGAAAGACAGACAAGACAAGACAGAATAGGTTACCTACCCTCTTTACCTCCAAGGTCGACTCTGCACAGGTGAGAGGTGGTGGTAGATCTCAGTGGGACCTTCAAATTAAAGACCCCCACGGGGTGAGACCCCTGGGATGAACACTCGGGAGCAGCAACCCTCCAGTCACCAGGCGGAGATGAGACCTTGATGCAAAGAGCAAGAGGCTATTTTCTTCAGTAACCCAGTAACCGGCCCTGGGGACCAACTCGTTACTCACGCAGGAGCAGAGGAGCTGGACCCCCAGCTCCGTCTAGGGGCTTCTTAAAGGCAAAAACTTCAAATAGATGAGGTTTGGAGTGAGCAAGGGTAACAATTCTGATTGGTGCATTCCAATTGAGGTGGCCTACCGCAATCTCCAAGTGCAATCTCCGAGCTCAGGGGTCGTTTAGGGCAGTTGCATGTTCATCTCTGGGAACCATTTGTTCTTTAACTTTAGCGGTTCTTTCCTGTTAGGGGTCGTAAATTTAGCTTCTCAGCCTCCATGTATGTTTATCATCATGTTTGGCTAATGTTTGTAATTTAAAGAACCCACAGTGTCATATCATATTTAAAGGCAAAAAGGAAAGATAGGACCCAACCAAAGCACTGAGAGACATACATAATAAATAAATCTTAAAAAAGATATCACACTAAGATATAGATAGCAATAATAATGAAGGTAATTGTCAGATTAATTTATCAAAGAGGGAAAATTATTTGTGTTGATCCAGGTTGGATAACATAGACTATAGGATAGCAGCTGGCTATGGGGAGCAAACTTTTGTGCTCTTACAATGGTACTAACCCCATCATAGGGGCTCCACTCCCAAAGACCCCCAACACACATTTTAGAGAACATACACACTCAGTCTACCATACTTTATAGGAAGTCTGAAGCTAGCATAACATTAATATTTAAAACATTTAATATGTATAACAGATTCTAGCTATCACAAAGTTAGTGGTCTGCTGAATATGTCTTGAAATTCCATCAATTCTGTCTTAGTTAAGGTTTAGTCTATTGCCATCATGGTAGGGAGCATTGCTGCGTTCAGGCAGATGTCTTGCTGGAGGGGTAGCTGAGTCCTATATCTTAGGCAATAGGAAGTTGACTGTGACACTGAGTGGTATCCTGAGTATAGAAAACCTCACAGTTACACACTTCCTCTAAGAAGGCCATACCCATTTGAATAAAGCCACATCTCCTAATAGAGCTACTTCCTATGAGATTATGGGGGCCAATTCCATTCAAACTACCACAAACTCTAACAGGAAACTCCTTCCTATCCAGTACAGATATCTGAGGAAATGAGCTATATCATTCCAGCCAGAGCATCTGATTGACATATGTCAGTTTCATTTGAAATCTGATCTGCTTTTCTGAAATTAAATTAGATAACAAGTACCTGTAGACAGAGTTTGCTGAGTGTGCACGTTTATATATGGTAACCAAGACTGTAACAACCCTGCATCCCCCCACCCCCTCCCAACTGTTGACATTTATCAAGTGCTAGTTGGCCAGTAGTGGGAGACAATAGCTATCTACCCTTGAGCAAACATGCTTTCTTCAGCCAGCAACAAATAAGATTCTACTAGTTAACAGGTAAACACTGAGCAGATTCTAGAAATTGCAGAAATTCTAGATCTAAACCCAGCCAGGCATTGGTGGCGCATGCCTTTAATCCCAACACTCGGGAGGCAGAGGCAGGTGTATCTCTGTGAGTTCAATGTCAGCCTGGTCTACAGAGTGAGTTCTAGGACAGCCTCCAAAAAGAGAAACTTTTGTCTCAAAAAACAAAAACAAAACAAAAAAAAATTGCACAGACCTATTTCTCAGATGGATAAAATAAAAGCCAGAGCCCAGAAGAGGTTGGGACCTGAGTGAGTACCTCTCCTTCTCTCTGACTCCTTTGACTACAAGGGGCAAAAGTTGTCCTCTCAGGGCTGGGGAATGATGCGGTAGTATTACTCCCTCTCTCCATCTCTCATACTGTCTTCTGTAAGAATGAGTATCTTCTTTTTTTTGTTGTTTTGTTTTTTGAGACAGGGTTTCTCTGTGTAGCTTTGGAGCCTATCCTGGTACTTGCTCTGAAAACCAGGCCTGCCTCTGCCTCCTGAGTGCTGGGATTAAAGGCGTGCACCACCAACGCCCGGCAAAAATGGGTGTCTTCTAGTAGCCCAAGCTAGCCTTGAACTTGCTGCATAGGTAAGGATGACCTTGAACTCCAATCCTCCTGCCCCTACTTCTCCAGTGCTGGGATTACAGGTAAATGCCACCACATTTGAACCCAGTGCTTCATGAATGCTAGACAACCATTCTACTAATTGAACCACGTCCCCAGCCCATCTCTTCTTGGAATAACTCTAGTTCACAGCATGTGGGTCCTCTAGGAATTAACACTGAATGCCTATCCTTGTTGGGTCTGCATCACCAAATTTTAGAAACCAGTGGATGTCCCTTTAAAAAGAATTCCTCCAAAGCTACACAGAGAAATCCTGTCTCAAAAAACCAAAAAAAAAAAAAAGAGAGAGAAAGAAAGGAAGGAAGAAAGAAAGAAGGAAGGAGAGGAAGGAAGGAAGGCAAAAAGAGAGAGAGAGAGAGAGAGAGAGAGAGAGAGAGAGAGAGAGAGAGAGAATTCCTTTCTTCATGAGTCTCATCATTCTGAGGTGTTATCTGACTACCCAGGCCTGTCTGAGCAAGAAGCCTGTAAAGTCAGTTTAGTCAGAATCCCTCCTTACTCCTGATAGTTCCTCTGACTAATTTCCTATCCATTGACTGCCTAGTCTGTTCCTTGGCTTTGTACTGCCTCACGCCATCCCCTTTCTATAGCAGGATTCACTATATAGTCTAGGCTGGCATTAAACTCATAATCCTCCAGCCTCAGCTTCCCAAATAACCATTCAGCTGCTTAATATTAATTCTAAATGTTTGGCTGATGTCTCAGACCTATTACTAGCTAGCTCTTACATTTAAATTAATCCATTTCTATTAATCTAAGTATTCCCACATGGCCATGGCATTACCAGTCTACTGGCATGTTGTTCCTTGGGCAGCTGGAAGGTGTCTCCCAGACTTTGCCCTTTTTCTCCTGTATCTCTGCTTGGTTTTCCTGCCTGGCCCTGTCCTGACTTGCCATAGGCCAAAGCAGCTTTATTTATCAACCAATGAGAGCAACACATATTCACAGCATACAGAAAGACATCCCACAGCAGTTATAGCCATACAATTCCACTTAAATTTTGTTTGAGACAGGGTCTCACTGTGTACCCCTAACTGGCCTCAAGCTCATAGAAGTCTGCCAGCCTCTGACTCCTGAGTGCTAGATATAAATGGTATAAGACAATAGCCAGAACCTTTGATGTTACATTTCTACCAGATAGAAATTACTTGTAACTCTACTAGACAGAAATCTATAAATGTATACATAATTTCAGAGATTCTAAGTCTTTACTTCTTTTAATCAGTGATTTAAACAAAGTAATGTCTACATGGGTCAACAAAGCTCAAAAAGCAGGACTCAGAGACTGACCTCTTTTGGTGGAACCCGCAAGTTAAATTAAAATGATTTAAGGGGTGCATGCCTTTAATCCCACACTCAGGAGGCAGAGGCCGGCAGATCTCTGTGAGTCTGAGGCCAGCTTGGTCTACAGAGCAAGTTCCAGGACAGCCAGGGCTACACAGAGAAATCCTGTCTCAAAAACAAACAAACAAAAAGTGGTTTTTCTATTTATAAAGGCTGCTGGAAAATGAAAACAGAAATAATGGACCCAGCCAACTTTTATTGAAACCATGAATCCAAACAAATCTTTCTTCTTTTAAAATCATTTCTCAAAGGCATTTTTTTTTCTCAGAGGAGTTTTTTTTTTTTTTTCAATGATGTGACCAGGTACACCACCACCCCTGCTTCTTGCCTAGGAATCAGTAAGCCTAACTGCAGGCTCTGGTTGTAAATCTCCCTCCTGTAACAGGGACACACAACTGATTCCATGATAGAAGTACCATTGAGACTATAAAACTCAACATATAGACAGCACTACCTGTCAAAACTAAAACAAAAGCCTAATCTATCAAAGTCCATTTACTACTGGGAAAGACTTCAAGAGGCAGAGAGACAGAGAGAGGAGAGAGGAGGGACATTTACATTTTCCCCAACCTAGTCTCAGATAGATAGGACAGACAGATGGACACTCCTCCCCTTATCCCATGATTATTGGATTTGAAAGGGGTAAACTAAACTAAAAGGCTTCACTTCTAGGAATGAAGGGACCAGACTCTCACTCAGCCCCTGCTTTAGCAGCCATGACAGGCTACAGAAAAGACACATAGGCCTCTGACATAAGGAAACTCCAGATCCTCCTGTATTGCCATCCCTTAGCTGTCCTTTTGTGAAGTTGTCCTCAGCTAAAGAGAGCTACTTAGCCCAGGGTCATAAAGGGCAGTCTGTGTCTAATGACAGGTCAATAGCAGGTATAACAACCCAGCCAATTAAAACCTTTTAAGGTCAAAGCAGTCCCCAATCTCCTGCAGAGTCGTGAAGGCTTCATGCTTAATGCAAGCCTAACTTTTCCCCCTACCCAGTTCTGGTTCCTCCTACTACTTTTTAAAGATTCCTTTATTTTCATTTTATGTATATGAGTGTTTTGTCTGAATGTGTGCCTGTGCACTCCTTAGAACAGTACCCTCAAAGGCCAGAAAATGTTGTTGACTCCCCAGAAACTGAAGCTACAAACAGTGGAAACCATGTGGGTACTGAGATCTGAACCCAGGTTCTCTACAAGAGAAGCCAGGGCTTTTAATCACTGAACCATCTCTCCAGCTCCCTTCTTTTTCTTCTGTTAAAGAACATGTGTTGCTCTTGAAGAGGACCCTGGTTCAATTCCCAGCACCCACAAGGAGGTTTAGAGTCATCCATAGCTCTAGTTCCAGGGAATTGATGCTTTCTTATGACCTGCATTGGCACCAAAAAGGGACATGGTTTACATACATGAATGGTGACAAAGCACACACAGAAAATAAATAAATCTACTAAAAATTGTTTTTGTTTTTTTTGACACAGGGTTTCTCTGTGTATTTTCGCCTATCCTGGAATTCGCTCTGTAGGCCAGGCTGGCCTTGAACTCACTGAGATCCACCTACCTCTGCCTCCCAAGTGCTGGGATTAAAGGTGTACAGCTCCACATCCCAGCTTGTGTTATTCAATTATATGGCATTCAGTTTTCTACTCATAGACCAATGAATGGTTCTTAAACTGTAGCTCGTAAGCAAAGTTCCAGTTATGAAGTAGCAATGAAAATAATTTTATGGTTGGGGGCACCACAACATGAGGAACTGTATTAAAGGGTTATAGCATTAGGAAGGTTGAGAACCATTGTCTGAGACCTTTAGGTGCTTTTTTCAGTTAAACATAGTGCTATATTACAAAGCCTTGGATATTTTAATGTAAGTAATCTGTAATGGCTACATACTTTTTCATTGTTTGAAAATAGTATGATGAATTAGCTCCTCTGATTTGTGAATACTTGGTTAGAGAACAAAGCTTTGAACCTAGGTCTCACTGATGATTAAATACATGTCAAAAATTAGAAATTGGCTTGCCTGTAATACCAGCACCTGGAAGCTGCAAGTAGGAAGATTAGGAGTTCAAGGTCATCCTCTGCTACATAGAGAGTTGGAGGACTAGTCTGTGCTAGAATATTTGGTAAAAAAGAAACCAAATTATTGAAAGTTGTCAGTATTTCTGATACATTTGCCCACTCCATTGTGACTCACCAAAGATATTTATAGATTTCCATGGATTAATTATAAACAATTCTCTCTCTCTCTCTCTCTCTCTCTCTCTCTCTCTCTCTCTCTCTCTGTGTGTGTGTGTGTGTGTGTGTGTGTTTTGTGTTTTGTGTTTTGTGTTTTGTTTTTGTTTTTTTGATTTTTGTTTTTTTTGAGACAGGATTTCTCTGTAATGATAAGTCTTTACTCCATCTATCTGAGCCCCGCCACCACGTGGGCGCCCAGAATAACACACAATAGTGCTGGCCAATTGACTAGGATTTCTTATATGCTAGCTCAGTCTTAATGATCATAAATCTATATATTTTATAAGACTTATCTTATTGAGGATGCCTTCTGCTGGCGTCTTCTTCCTGGGATCACATGGCGGCTCCAGAGCAGAGAGCAGGAGGAAGAGCAAGTGCAAAAGGATGATTTCCTGCTTGTCCTTGCTTATATTCTGAGTCTGCCTGCTATGTCACTTCCTGCCTGGATCACCAGACTTCTCTTTCCTACATTTCCCAGAATTCTCCTTGACTCCTAGTCCCACCTATCTTGCTTTCCTATTGGCTAACAGTGCTTTATTTATCATATCTCTATTTAGCTTTGCAGCCTGTCCTGGAACTCACTCCATAGACCAGGCTACCCTTGAAATTAAAGGAGTGTGGGCTGGAGAGATAGCTCAGAAGTTAAGAGCATTGGCTGGCTGCTCTTCCAGAGGTCCTGAGTTCAATTCCCAGCACCCACATGGTGGCTCACAGTCATCTATAATGAGATCTAGTGCCTTCTTCTTGTGTGCAGACACACATGAAGACAGAATACCGTATACATAATAAATAATTAAAAAAGAAATTAAAGGAGTGCACCATAACCATCTGGCTAGTTATAAGCAATTCTTTACACTTGCCACAGGCACAATATTGTAAAAATATAGTTGAAATTTTTTTCTTTGTCCCTGTGGCTCCTTCCCTGGACTTACAAACTGAATGCTTGATGCTATCATGGCCAGGCTCTGGGGAGGATGTACATACTACATATTGCTCACTTTATACTATGAGCACTAACTAGCTCTCTGGCCTCTCCTTGGAGGGCTAGTCCTCCGTTGTTTTGGTTTTAAATATGTCATTGATGTGTTGTATGTTTGCACACTCATGTGCCACAGCACATGTATGGAGGTCAGAAGACTGACTGCTTATGGGAGTCAGTTCCTTTTTACCATGTGCTCCTGGGAACTGAACTCAGGTCATCAGCCTTGGCAACAAGTACCTTTACCCCAGGTGCCCGCCCTAGTGTGGTGACTAATCCTGGTGGTTGACTTGAATATATCTGGAATCAAACTAAATCCCTAGTAGCTTGAGTATGCCTATGATGGATATCCTTTTTTTGTTTTGTTTTGTTTTTGTTTTTTGTTTCTTGAGACAGGGTTTCTCTGTGTAACTTTGGAGCCTGTCTTGGAATTCACTCTGTAACCAGACTGCCCTTGAACTCACAGAGATCTGTCTGCCTCTGCCTGGGATAAAAGGCGTGTGCTACCAATGCCTGGCTTTTTGTTTGTTTCTTTGTTTTGTTTTTCAAGAGTGACATTATTGATTGGATCATTTGTACTATGAAGACCCACCCTAAATTTGGGACACAACTTCTGGTGACAACCCACACAAAAGGACACAGAAGGATGCTTTGGCTTTTGGCCTGCTTGCCCTCACTATGGCATGCAACTTCATCTCTCCTGTTGCTGAGACATTCCTTTGCTAGTGCTAGAACTTATCTCTTTGGCATTCCAAGGTAGACTGAAGAGCAATAGCTAGGAGTCCTCCAGGACTCCAGCAGCAGATTGAGACAGCTGAGACATCCAGTCTTGTGAACTAAACAACTACTGATTCTTGGCCTTTTCCTCAGGAGACAACCATTGTTAGACTACCTGTAAAAACATCATACTAGCCACTCTAAAAAAATCCCCTCATTATAAATATTCATTTTATCAGTTCTGTTCCTTTAGAAAACCCAGACTATTGTGCCTAATCCTTTGTTTTCAAGTTTGAGTTGCCTCCCCAAAGTCAAACATCCTGAACATCATCAAAATGGATTACAGATTTCAAGTATTTGGTGGGAGAGTAGTACGAGTCTCAACCAGGATCTCATGCACTCTAGGCACCAGGCATGAATGTGGTACACATACATACAGACAAAACACCCACACACATAAAACAAACAAACAAATAATGAATGAAATAAAATCAACTGAAATTAAAAGTTTAAGGTTTACGGGGGAATATGCTCCAAGTATTGTACACTTGGATGAAAGTAACCCTGTATTTAAAAAATGAAACAGGCTGGGCAGTGATGGCGCACGCCTTTAATGCCAGTACTCAGGAGGCATGGGCAGGTGGATCTCTGTGAGTTCAAGGTGAACCTGGTCTACAGATTGAGTTCCAGGACAGCCAGTGCTGTTACACTTAGAAACCCTATGTCGAAAAAAACTAAAGGGGGCTGGAGAGATGGCTCAGTGGTTAAGAGCACTGACTGTTCTTCCAGAGGTCCTGAATGCAATTCCCGGCAACCACATGGTGACTCACAACCATCTTGAATGAGATCTGGTGCCCTCTGCTGGCATGCAGGCAGAAGACTGTATACATAATAAATAAATAAAATCTTTAAAAAAGAAAAAAAAAAAAAGGAAAGCATATGGCATTGTCTTTCCCCTTTCTCAGACTCCTAGGTGACTTTTCTTTTTCTCTTCCTTCCTTCCTTCCGTCCCTTCCTTCCTTCCTTCCTTCCTTCCTTCCTTCCTTCCTTCCTTCCTTCCTTTTTCCTGTTCTAGAGTTGGAACCCAGGGCCTTGTTTGTTAAAAAAAAAAAAAAAAAAAAAAAAAAAAGTATTCCACCACTGAACTACATACATCTCTAGCCCAAATTGGCATTTCCATCCACAGGGTCTGTATTAGTTCTTAGGCTGATGTTAACAAGTTGGGAGGCTCAAAACAACAGAAAACTATTCTCTCACAGTTCTCTAGTAGAAATCAAGGTGCCAGAAGATGATTCCTCCTAAGGCTTTGAGGATTTCTCTCTCTCTCTCTCTCTCTCTCTCTCTCTCTCTCTCTCTCGTGTGTGTGTGTGTGTGTGTGTGTGTGTGTGTGTGTGTGTGTGTATAATGTGAAGTTACAGGTTAAGATATCTTTATTCAAGTAATACCGGCCAAGCATAAGCCAGAGTGTGCCCAGAGGCAACAAACTAGGGAGGCCAGAGAGAAGGGGCTCCCCACATGTCTGCCGCCCCTTAAGAATTCCCCATGAGTCATCCTGAACCTCCCCTGACCATGCCCTCATGGGCATAGCCATGCACACCTATAGCGGCTCCCAGGAGGTGGGGCTATAGTGTCTCCCTACAATTCCCCTTTTAGTCTAAAAGAGGATTAAAACTTAATAGTGTAAAACGCCCAAAATTAACAATCATAAAGGTGAAATACAAGAAGATATAATAATCTGCCATTGTACATCCTAACTAAGTCTATTCTGGCTAAGCCCTAAAGTCATGTAAAAAGGGCTTTTCGGTGGCCTTTCGTGGCCGCAAGCTGAGGCCCTTTTGAGGCGGAATGGGTCGTGGGTTTCAGGGCGTCAGGTATAACGTGAAGTTACAGATTAAGATATCTTTATTCAAATAACACCGGTCAAACATAAGCCAGAGCATGCCCAGAGGCAGCAAACTAGGGAGGCCAGAGAGAAGGGGCTCCCCACATGTCTGCCGCCCCTTAAAAATTCCCCATGCGTCATCCTAAACCTCCCCTGACCATTCCCTCACAGGCATAGCCAGGCACACCTATAGCGGCTCCCAGGAGGCGGGGCTACAATGTCTCCCTACATGTGTGTATGTGTGTGTATGTGAATTTCCCCCTTAGTGGTCATATGACCCTTTCCCCTGGCACTGAGGTATCCTCTACATCTCTGTGTTCAGTGTCCTTCTTAAGGAAGTGCAGTCATTGAATTAGGTGAGGGTTCACACTCTTCCAACCTGACTTCTTAGCCTGATAATTTCTGCACAGACTCTACTTACAAATAAGGTCTTAGAATCTGGGTGTGGTGGCTCACACCTTTACTTCCAGCACTCAGGAAGCAAAGGAAAGTGGATCTCTGTGGGTTTGAAATCAGCCTGGTTTACATATGGAGTCCCAGGTCAGCCAAGGCTACACTGAAAGACACTGTATCAATAGGGGGGTGGGGTCTTGTTCCATAATCCAGTCTGTCCTGGAGCTAACTAGGTAGCCCAGGCAGGCACCAAACTCACCAGTTTCCTACCTTCTTTGCCTCTTGAGTGCTAGGATGAGCCACTAAACCTAACCCAATATAGTTCAAACCACAAGGCAATGTTCTAGGCTGCCCTTTCAGGCATCACCTGCATGCTGTGTAACTGTGCTCAAAGGTCTAAATGGAGTGGAGGCTTCTTGGCGTGAGGTAAGGTTATGTTTATGTAAATGCAAATTAAGCTCAATTGTTATTTAGCATTGGGATTGTTTACTCTAGCTTCCAAGTAACTCAGATATCAGTTGGTCGGTGTCACATACAATATTCTGGAAGAAGAATAGGACTTCCTTTTATTTTTTTAACTTGTTTTTTTTTCTTTATTTTATTTTATTTGGTTTTTAGAGACAGGGGTTCCCTGTGTAGCTTTGGAGCCTGTCCTGGAACTAGCTCTTGTAGACCAGGCTGGTCTCGAACTCACAGAGATCTGCCTACCTCTGTCTCCCAAGTGCTGGAATTAAAGGTGTGCACCACCACCAACCATCGAGGAGGACTTTCTTAACGTGGGTATGTGAAGGTGGCACCATCACAATTTTGAACATTGGGGTCACAGGGAGCAGGGATGTGGCTCAGTAGCAGGATTCTTTTTTCATTTTTAAATGTATTAATTTTATGTATGAATCTTTTGCTTGCATGTCTGTCTGTACACCACACATGCACCTGGTGCCTGTTGAAGTCAGAAGAGTACATCAGACTCCCTGAAACTGAAATTATGAATGGTGTAAGCCAGCATGTGGGTACTAGGAACCAAACCCAGATCCTCTGCAAGAGCTACAAGTGCTCTCAGTCATTGAGCCATCTTTCCAGGCCCTCAGTGGTAGAAACCAATCCTTACAAAACCAATCTATGGACTTAGAAAGGTTCTCTTAGAGCAGTGATTCTCCAAATATGGTCTCAGGACCATATGTGAGTTCCAAAGGTTTTAGCACAAGTTTTCCTCATTAGCCCCTTCCTAACATCACCTGTGGTTGCTGATATGACACTACAGACCATGAACTACCCTTTACCTGTTGGGGCCTTGAACTGGCTCTCTCAATATTCCTTCCACTGCCTTCTATTTGACAAGGCTAGAAAGCTAATTATCTTGGTTCCCAGATTTACTTTGAGTGAGAGTTTTAGACATGAATTCTTAAACACAGTCAACAAGATGTAGCGGAGGGAGGTTTAGTAGGGGTGAGGTGGCATGGGAACCTCCCCACTGTACAAGGCTGAGGTGGCCGAGTCACAAGTCTGACACCAGTTCCCAATGTGAGGCAACTGAACAGTTACCTATCTTTGGCCTCCACTTTATGTGGTGTGAAGCTGAACCAGAGTCCAGTGGCAACAACACCATGGCCCAGCCATGTCCATGATTTGACAACACTTCATTCCTGCATCAAATCCTTTTTTTTTTTTTTTTTTAATGTTCAGGATGATTTCTATCTTATGCTAATCACCAGTACACATACATCAGTTTCTGATTTTTTTTCTTTTTGTCTTTGTTTTTGAGACTGGGTCTCTCTGTGCATGTAATCTTAACCAGGCTGGAATCTACCATGTAGATCAGACTGACCTCAAACCTGCCTCTGATTCCCAAGTGCTGGGATTAAGGTGTGTATCACCTTGGGTGGCCTGGCTTGTGGCTGTGGCTGGCCTAGAACTCACAGAGATCCTCTTGCCCTGTCCCTGTCTACCAAGAATGTGCTACCCTGCTAGTTCTGACATGATTTGGGGTTTTTTTTTTTTTTTGGAATTTTCCTCAAAATTGTGTAGCTGGGACTAAGGAGATGCACTGGCTGTTCTTGCAGATGACCTGGGTTTGGTACTTAGCATCCATCTGCCGCACCAGTTTCAGGAAGCCTGAAACTGTCTTCTGTCTTCTGCAAGCACTGCAAACATGGGGAGCACTTAAACACACACTGGCAAAACAGTCATACACACAAAAACAAAATAACTCTTTTCTTAAAAGTCTAGTAGTAGAGGTCCCATCACTCATTGAGACCTGTGTCACATATTCAGGCTTGAGGGACTACTGGTTTGGTTTTACTTCTGTTAATGTCTGATCTGGTAAGCCCGGAAGATCTAGAAACCCTTTCAAGAAGAAAGTAAAGTCATTGTAATAGTAAGTTTTGGTCTTTATTTTCAGCTTTCATTTTCTCTTAGGAGAGTCCAGTGAAGAATCCCAGAGGCTACACACATAGAATAGAAACAGACTAAATGAAGCACGTATCACATTTGTTGCTGGGCTAGTCAGATGTTAGAGAGATTTGCAATAATGTAACTTCCAGGAAAACATTTTTGTTTCAGAAAACATGAGGCCTTTTTCTTTCATTAAAAATGCTACTTAAGGGGCTGGAGAGATGGCTCATCAGTTAAGAGCACTGGCTGTTCTTCCAGAGGACCCAAGTTCTATTTCCAGCACCCACTTGATAGGTCACAACTGTCTGTAACTCCAAGATCTGAAACCCTCACACAGACAAAACACCAATGCACATAAATTAAAATAAATAAAATAAATCATTTTTTTTTACAAATGCTATTTAAACTGCGTGGTGTTGGCTCACACCTTTAGTCTCAGCACTTGGGAGACAGAGGCAGGAGGATCTCTGTGAGTTCGAGTCCAGCCTGGTCTACAAAGCAAATTCTAGGACATCCATGGCTACTCAGAGAAACCCAGTCTCCAAAAGCAAAACAAAACAAAAAAGAAGTGGAGGTTAGAGCTGTGTGTAGTGGTACATCCTGTACTAGCACCTGTGAGACCAAAGACAGGAGGATTTCTGTGAGTTTGAAGTTAGCCTGGGCTTCAAAAAGCCAAACCAAGCAAAGTGCAAGAGAATGTACGTTTATGCCATGGTGTGATTCAGCTACAAGGTCCCTTGCCACAACCAGGTACACACCATTTGGATTTCCAGTCTTTGAGTCTGTGAGGAAGTAACCCTTTTTCTTTCTTCTTCTTTTTCTTGGGAGGTGCCATGTTTCATTCTGGGGCCTAGACTGAGCTGAAACTCATGCCAAGCCTTTTGCCTCAGCCCTGCTTCCTGAGAGCTCAGGGTTGAGATCACAGACAGGAGCCTGAACTTAAACATATTTTCTTTATTAGGGGGAGGGAAGATGATGGAACTGTAGTTTATCAATACACTAAGACAGGAGAATCATTCTGAGTTAAAGCTCAGCTTGTGACCTATTGGGAGTTTGAGACCAGTCTGGACTACATGAAACTGTCTCAAAAATAAAACAAAGGAAAGAAGAAGAAAAAGAAGAGGAACACAGGGGGATCTGGCATGATGAGTGCCAAGTACATGGGGAGGAGGAGATTATTGGGTGTTTAAGGTCAGCCTCAGTTACATAGCAATGTTGAGACCAGCCTCCAAGAGACCCTGTTGGATAAAAAAAAAGGGGTGGTAGAGTGGGGTTGACTGGGCGTAAAGTTCAGTAACTGAGTGCTTGCTTAGTACTTGTTTGGCCCTAGGCTCAATCCCCAGCACCCAAAAAAGCAGAGTTTTTGTTTTTTCTCTTCCTTTGAGCACACTGATGTGTAGAATGTGGCAGAAATGATGGATTGTGACTTTTGAGGGTAGGTCATAGAAGGCACTGTAGCTTCTTCCTTGTTCCCTCACGGGTCATTCACTATGGGGAAAGCCAGCCAGTCCAGCAGCCCTATGGAGAGATCTAGATCTATGCTGTGAGGAGGAGACAGAACCTGTTAGGATTGAGGCCTCTTAGGAACAGCCATGTGAATAAGCCATCTTAGGAACAGAGTTTTTAGCCTCTGCCAAGTCTTCAGATGACTGCAGCCCCCAGTGACATCTCATCTCATCAGCTGAACTGTCCCTGCGTCCCTGAACCACAGAATCTGTGAGATGATAAAGTGTTTACTGCTTTATTTTTAGGATTTTTTTGGGGGGTGGGTCTATGTGTGTTACTGGAGTTCAAACGGAGAGTCCTGCACACATTCAGCCTCTCAAACTCTGAGCTCTACTTGGAACCTAAATATTTGTTGTTTAAAATGATAAGTTTGGAAGAGATGTACATAGATACATATAATACATTCCATAGTGCATCTGTATAAATGTATAAGACCAGCTAATAGTTACTGAATGCATAGACACTTCTGTAATGTTTTGTATGCACTAATTTAACCTTCACAACAAACACAATTAGATAGTTCTCCAAGTTTTTGTTATTGTGGTTGGTTTGTTCGTTGGTTGCTTGGTCTGAGACAAATTTCACTATGTAGACCCAGGCTAGCTTTGAAAATACTTATACCTCTGCCTCAGCCCTCCCAAATTCTGGGGTTATAGGTAAGTACCACCACACCCAGTGTTCTTCAAGTGGAGTTTTTAGTGTATATGTGAATTAATTCATTATCATATTTACAGATAGATAGCATTGCTGTCTACTGTTCATAGATTAGGAAACTGAGGCACATCTTATTTAAGCTTCCTCAGGTTGCTAGGGAGAAGTACCATAGGAATTAGTTGTCTGCCTCTGTGGTGTCTAAATGAACATCTGTCACACTGCCATTTTGATGGTGTCAACATTACGGTGCCCTCTTCTGGCTTGCAGGTGTACATGCAGACAGATCACTGTATACATTAATAAATCTTTTTTAAAGAAAAGTCATTGTAAAGGGGGTTGGAGAGATGGTGTCTTAGTTAGGGTGTCTATTGCTGTGAAGAGATGCCATGTCCATGGCAACTCTTATAAAGGAAAACATTTAACTGGGGTGGCTTACAGTTTCAGAGGTTTAGTCCATTATTGTCATGGTGGGACATGGTGACATACGGTGCTAGGGAAAGAGCTGAGGTTCTTACATCTTGACCAATAGGCAACAGGAAGTAGCCTGAGACACTGGATGTGGTTTGAGCATATATGGGACCCCAAAGGTCACCTCCACAGTGACACACTTCCTCCAACAAGGCCACACCCAGTTCAACAAAGCCACACCTCCTAATAGTGTCATTCCCTTTGGGGGGCATTTTCTTTCAAACCACCACATTCCACTCTCTGGCCCCCAAAGGCTTATAAACATATCATAATGCAAAAATGCATTTAGGGACGAAACCAGACCCTCTGTACATGGGTGTCAGTTGGGAGGCCTGGGCAGTCTATGGGGCCTCTGGCAGTGGAACCAGTATTTATCCCTAGTGCATGAATGGGCTTTGGGAGCCCATTCCCTATGGAGGGATACTCTCTCAGCCTAGATACATGGGGAGGGCCTAGGCCCTGCTCCAAATGATGTGACAGACTTTGATGATCCCTCATGGGAGGCCTCACTCCCTGGGGAGTGAATGGGGTGTGGGATGGGGGTTGGTGGGGAGCATGGGAGAACAGGAGGGAGAGGGAACTGGGATTGGTATGTAAAATAAGATTTATTTAAATTTAAATAAAAATTTATTTTAAAAAATGCATTCGGTCCAACTTCAAAAGTCCCCATGTCTCAAACTTATTTGAAAGTCTAAAGTCAAAGCCTCTTCTGAGAGTCATGCAATCTTTACTATATGCCCTATAAAATCAAAAGCAGAAAGCAAATCACATATTTCCAACAGATTACTGCACAGGATCTACATTACTATTCCAAAACATAGGGAAGGGAGCATAGTGAGGAAATAGCAAGACTGAAATTTTTGTGCCCAAAGTCTGGACCCCAAAAGACCCCCCAAGTGACCTGATCTGATCAAAAGCAGAGATTCTTTATTGTGAGCTAACTTGGGCCTCTCTGTCCATCTGATGCAGTAACAGAGCAGGAAAGACCTCGAGAAGCATGGGGTGGGGGCTTTTATTTTGGTTAAACAAGGAGGAAGGGTTGCAGGGATTCCAGAACTACATAGTTACAGACTTAGGATTGGTTCAAGCCCTAGTTAGGGACTGAACTGATTGGCTATTTTGGGACTCAGGAAGTTGCAACGTTTTAGTTTCAGCAGGACATCTGATGTTATTTGTCCATTTCTGATTGGCCTCTCCCTGTGGGGGAAGTGTTCATGGCCTTTCCTGTAACTAGGGCTAAGGTCAGGGGCAGTCATGTCCGGCTGACTGGTGGGGGGCTGCATCCTGCTCAGGTCTTTATGCTATGGCTGCAGTTCTGCTAAGGCCTGGGTCTCTCATGCCCCCCTCTAGAAGTATCTCTAGAGGACCCAATCATAGGTTTTCTCTGAGGGTCTCTGATGGGATGCATTGAGACTGTAGCACCATTAACTGTACTGTGTCATCCTTTCCCTAATGAAGGCAAGCAGCTTAATGAGAATACAGGGCCCCAAAATGAGCACAAGTATTGGAATTAGCAGAGAGCTTAGCAGTGTAGAGACTAAGGTAGTTAACCACGGAGAGCCATTAAATAGATTCCCCCTTTTGTTGCCAACAACATTGAGAGGGCTGGTTAGATTCTGTGTAGTTTCCCTTTGTGGCTATCCCTTTATAGTAGGAAGGTTTGGTATCAAGGCACAGAAAACAAGAGTGGGTGAGGTCTGGTTTAGTACCGTTCAAGACCTAATAGGAGGCCTTCAGCAACCCCAAGAGCGGGCCTGGCTTTAGTCTGGCTGGATGAGGCAATGTGGTGTGGTGGAAAGGGGTGTGTCTAAGGATGCGGGAACCTGATAGGGAGACTGGATTGGCCTGGGGTCATCCCACACTTTGTTGGGGAGAAAGAGGGTGCAGATTGAGCCGGTATTTTGTTGGGCCCTATCTTTTGGGGATCCTGTCCCCCTGAGGGGGCCATGGTCTGTGGCTGTCAACCACAATCTAAGTACTGCTCTTGGATGGGCCCTCTCATGTACTCTACTGCCCCATATTTTGACTTTTTTTTGCCTTGTTCTGTAAAGGTTATAAGATGGGGGGTGGGCCCTGTGTGTATGAGATTATATGGATGTTGGGATCTAGGAATAGTGGGGACACTGGAAGGTTCCCAGAGGAGTGTGATGAGATCCATTGTGACAGGAGGTTTCTACTTCATGTGTCCAGTGGACTCACAACCCCAAAGCCTACTGAAGTAGTCTGACAGGCCCCTACATTTGTTGGCTTTTGATTTCTCCCATCCTGGGCAGACATAAAAGCTTGCTTCTTAGGTGATCAGTTCCCCATGTACCGTTTTCCTTGGTGCATCCAATATTTCGGGTTTCCTCATTCCAGTCAGGGCCCACTATTTTGAAAAGGTCAAATACGATGTTTGACCAGGTCCCCAATGGATGCCTAAGAGCTGCCAAGTAAGGTTTAGGGGTTGATGTGGGCTACTGGTGGCTCTGTCTAGCATTAGTAAGATGAGGAGCAGAATGGGTATTGACATAGCCATTGAGAGATCTGCCCTTAAATTTGAATCTCAGGGGGTTGTCAGGGTCACATTTTATAGTCCAACTCTGGTGAGGCCCAGTGTCTTCTGGGGATGGTTTCGGAGGCTCCATCAATTCTGAATCAATTGTGCGGCTGTAGGAGTGACATATGCAGGTACTGATTCCATCAACCTTGATTGCAGTGGGGGTGGTTGGGATCACGACACAGGGTCCCTTTCAGGGAGGTTCTAGGGTCTTGTGTTGGTGTCTCCTAACATACCCAGTCCCTGGTCTGGAACTGGTGCAGAACCATCTTACACACCCACTGCAACCTCGGCCAGATGTCTTTGAACACCAAGGCTGCTCTGTTTAAGGAGGCAAGCACGTTAACATCATTGAACTTAGTGAACAAGTCAGACCACAAGTTGTGGGGGATGAGAAGGGGCCAATCAAGCATGATCTCAAACAGTGTAAGCCTGAGGGTGTAAGGGAGTTTCTCACCGGATACAGGGCAAAGGGGAGGAGAGCCACCTAATCACTACCAGTTTCCATGATTAATTTGGTAAGGATCTCATTTAGAGCCCGATTCATACACTTATCTGGCTGTAGATGAGGACAAAATCTTCTAAGGTATATACCAGTTTGGCAGTCATCTCATGAGGACCCACATTTGGCAGCTTTAGAGTTAGTTTTGAGGCAGCTTGCTCCGCAGCCACCTTATTGGCCTTGTCTGCCCACTGATTCCCTCGAGCAGCTGGGGAGTCCCCTTTTTTATGTCCTAGACAATGAATGATTGCCAGCTTAGCCAGGAGCCACAGGGCTTTCAGGAAGTCTAGGATTCTTTGTTTATTTTTGAGTCTTTCCCTCAGCCATCGGGAGCCTCCTCTCTTGATATATAACACCATGTATGTATGTGTGCCCTGGCAAATGCACAGTGGCTGTCTGTCCCTCAGCACAGAGCCTCAGCTCAAATGTCCTCTCCCTCCATCGGCACTGCCAAGCCTGCATACCCTTATCCCTTCTTTGATGAAACTGCTCGCATCAGTGTACTAGGTAAATTCAGCATCTGGTATTGGTTGGTCCCTCAGATCAGGCCATGTCCTGTGGACTTGGCTGAGTATCTCAAAGCAGTCATGCATTGGTTGATTCAAGTCTGGGTCAAGGAGCAGGGTGGCCATATTTAGGGCCATTGATGAGGCAAAATGTATGCACGGGGGCAGGGGGGGCGTTAAGTAGGAAGGTCTGATAGTGAGTCTTTTTTTTTATTTGCTCAACCAGCTCAGGAGGCTGTGTGAGGATTTCTTCTACCACAAGAGGTTTGAGCATGCCTCATGCCCTAGGGTGCATCTTTGACAAGCAAGACAATGGCCACTATGATTCTCAAGCATGGGAGCCACCCTGAAGTAACAGGTCCAGTGTTTTTGAGACATAAGCTCTAACCTGCCTCCTGTTGGTTGGGGTAGGTATTTTTAACACAGTCTCTTTGCCTGCCTCTGATAGCCAGTCCTGCTCCCCTCTTAGAATGTAACCTAGGTATGTCACTTTTTCCTGGCAGATCTGTGCCTTTTGATATTTGCCCAATATCCCAGAGTTCCCAGAGTCTGAAGTAAATCCCCTGTCCCTACCTTACAGTCATCTTCAGTGGTAGCTGCAAACAAGAGGTCATCCACGTACTATAGGAGGGATTCTGGTGTGTTCAGTCCGATAGGCCCCCAGGTCCTCATGGATTGCCTCATCAAATATGGTGGGTGAGTTCTTGAACCCCTAGGGCAGTCAGGTCCAGGTTAGCTGTCTGTTGAACCCTTTTTCAGGGTCATGCCATTTGAAGGTGAAGTGGGCTTGGCTCTGAGGGGCCAGAGGTAAGTGGAAGAAGGCATCTTTTAAGTCTAGCACAGTGTACCATTGTAGTCTGGGCAACAATGAGCTTAGTAATGTATAAGAGTTTGGCACTGTGGAGTGAATGTCAATGACTCATTTATTGACTTCTCTTAGGTCCTAGACTAGGTGGTCGTCCTCAGATTTTCACTTTCTGATGGGGAACAATGGGGTTCCAGGTTGACTGACAATGTTTTAAGATTCCTTGATTAAACAGGTGACGGATGTGTGGGGAAATGCCTGCCTGGGCCTCTGCTGACATGGGTATTAGTGAACCCACACTGGGATGGCTCCTGGTTTAAGCTCTACCAGGATAGGAGCCCACTGTTTAGCGAATCCTGGTCTCTCTGTCTCAGCAAAGATCTCTGGAAATTCAGTCGGTCATGGACCCAATCCTTGGGGTGTAGGGTAGGTGATTCTGAGAGTCTGTATTCGTCTTCTAGCTGTATAGTTAAAACCTATATCAGCCTCCCCCCTGAGTCACAGTCACAGTTACAGTCACCCTGTTCTTGTCAAAAGATATCCAAGCTCTCATCTTTGTGAGTAGATCTCTGTCTCTAAAAGGGGGTATGGACAATTAGGCATGACGAGGAAAGAGTAGGACACTCGGTCCATCGAAAGGTCGACCTGTCTTTGGGTAGTACATGAGTATTGGTCCATGCCTGTAGCCCCCTGTGCCCAAGCTTTTTTTTTTTATTTGATATTGGACCCAGAGTGGCTCTCATAACTGAATGTTGGGCACCTGTATCAACCATAAATTGGACAGGTTTCTTCTCCAAGCATAGGTTTACCCTAGGTTTGGGGAGGGGGGGTCCCTTCAGTCACTTTCTTCCCCTGCTTCAGCCACCAGAGCCTGATGGGTCTGCTTCTTCTCTTTTTCCTTCTCCTTCTCCTTCTCTCCTTTTTAAAATATTTATTTATTTATTTATTATGTATACAACATTCTGTTTGCATATATGCCTGCAGGCCAGAAGAGGGCACCAGATTTCCATTATAGATGGTTGTGAACCACCATGTGGTTGCTGGGAACTGAACTCAGGACCTCTGGAAGAGCAAGCAGCCAGTGCTGTTAACCTCTGAGCCACCTCTCCAGCCCCCATGACAGGGCTTCTTACCGTCCCTCCTTCTTACAGTCTCTCTTTCTTACATCCCTCTTTCTGGGATGGTCCCTGACCCAGCACTCAATCTCTTTGCAATAGGTGCATTAGTCCTTTTGCAACTTAGGCTTATTGCTCTCTTGGGTGCCTTACCTTGCTTCTGGCCCAGGCACTGGAGTTGTTTTCGCTTTCCTCTGGATCCGACGCCAATGCTGCTAGCAGCGTTCAAACCATGTTGTGACTCTGTTCTCCATCTGTAGCTGCTGTGGCGGTTTAATCCTTTTCCCTTTCTACTGCTCTAACCCTCTCCTGTCTTTCATTTTCCTATATCCCCAGTCTTGCCTGTCTTGCTTCAGGTGCCTCTCTATTATTATATACCTTATTTGCTACTTCCATCAAGTCATTAATCAACTTACTGACTAATCATGTATCTTTTAGAGTTTTTTTTTTTTTCTCTAATATCTGGTGCTGCTTGATTGATGAAAGTTAGAACCACTGCTAACCTGTGCTTGGCTGCCTCAGGGTCCATGGGAGAGTATGCCCTAAAAGCCTCCATTAGTCTCTCAAGGTAGGTTGATGGTGATTCATTAACCACCTACCGAACACTATACATTTTAGCCATATTAGCTGGGCACTTAGCAGCCGCCCAGAGACTCCTCATTAGAACATGGCGGTAGACCTTGAGGCACTCCCTACCTTCTGGTGAGTTGAAATTCCACTGGGGTTAGGTCAAGTGGAACACTGCACCACCTGGAACCAACTTCCAGGGCTCAACAATAATTTGTTCCTTTTTTTCTGTAGTGAAAGAATCTGAAGGAGCTGCTGGCTGTTGTCCCATGTAGGCTGATGAGAGAACATGACTGAATCTAAAAAGTTAATAAGACCCTCAGGGTTATCAGAAAAAGGGGGTTCTGGTTTTTCCAATTGTACAAGTCAGCAGTGGCAAAAAGACCGATACTGACAAACCTCATTGATGCTCAGGCAGGCCCGTTGTATGAAGCAGGAGGGCAGCAGAGTCTGGCTTATGGGCAGGAGCTAACCAGAGTGTTCTTCCACGGGTGTGAGGGGGACTAGGAATGAGCTCAGCCTCCCCTGGGGCGTTTGTTGAAAATGGATCTGTAGACCAGGTTGGTCTCAAACTCAGAGATCTGACAGCCTCTGCCTCTGGAGTGCTGTGATTAAAGGTGCGTGTTGCCACACCTGGATCTAAGCCTTTCTTTAATTCCTTTGGAATTAAACCTGGGTGGGATCTTGCCCTGAAGTTACCACTTCCTATATTCTATTTCTTAATCGTTTATCTCCTTGAACACAGGACTTAGCTGCATCCTACTTCCTGACACCCCCTTTCTCCTCAAATTGTTCTCCACCTTGTATTTTTCCTTGCTCAGCTTGCTCCTTTTCATTATAAATCTTTTTTTGTTTGTTTGTGTATTGTTTTAAGATTTATTTATTTATTATGTATACAACATTCTGCTTCCATGTATATCTGCACACCAGAAGAGGGCACCAGATCTCATAACAGATGGCCTTCAATGAAACTTAACTACAGCAGAGAACACTTTTGTAACTGAACTCGGCAGTGCTCTGTCTCAGAGGACTGAGTGTCACAGTCTGGAGACAACCTGGGATTTTTTTTTAAAGCTCCCAGATGATCTAATTTACAGACCCAGATCAAAACCAGAAAGAAAGGGTGGAGTGCTGGGGCGGGGGGGGGGGTGGCATTGCCTCACCAAATCTAGTAGATTCCGTGTGACAAATTCCACAGACTGAGGTGATAACTTCAAAAGAAGGAGGTCTCCTGGAAACGGTTGTGGAACTCTTGACCAGAGAAAAATATTGAGCTGTAGTTCTCATGGCAATCTCTGTTCCTCTATTCTTTTCTTTCTTTCTTTTTTAAAAAAGATTTTATTTATTTATTTATTATGTATACAACATTCTGCTTCCATGTATATCTGCACACCAGAAGAGGGCACCAGATCTCATAATGGAGCCCTGTTTGTGTATTTGAAACAGGGTTTCTATGTATAGTCCTAGCTGTCTTGGAACTAGCTCCATAGACCAGGCCAGTCTCAAATGCACAGAGATTTGGTTGCCTCTGCCCCCTGAGTGCTGGGATTAAAGGTGTGTGCCACTGCTGCCACCACCACTGGCTTCATTATAAATCTTATTAGAGTTACCACTAATAACCACATGACAGAGTCTACACTAGGCTGTTTTGAGATTGCCTCTGCCAATGGAATTAATCAAATCTCTTCATTTTAGCCTCAGACAAACTTTTGGGACAAGGGCAAAAGGCAGCCACTTTCTTCAACAAAATATCACAAGAACGATTTCTAGGCCACATATTAATATTCTTTCCCTCTGAAACCTCTTGATCCAGGCCCCCAAAGTTTGAATAACACTTAGCACCACTGTCTTCCATTTGTGGCCCAATAACCAGTGAGTAAAGCATTCCACTGCTTTTCTAACCCAAAGTCCACATTAGTCCAAATAAAGACATGGTCCAGCCTATCACAGCAATACCCCAGTCCCTGGTACCAACTTCTGTTTTAATCAGGGTTTCTATTGCTGTGAAGAGACAACATGACTACTGCAACTCATTTTGTTGTTGTTGTTGTTGTTGCTTTCTGTGTTTTGAAACAGTGTCTCTCTGTAGCTTTGGAGCCTGTCCTGTAAGGAGCTCTATAGACCAGGCTGGCCTCAAACTCACAGAGTTTCTCCTGTCTCTGCCTCCCAAGTTCTGGGATTAAAGGTGTATACCGCCACCACCTGGCTAACCACAGCAACTCTTACAAAGGAAAATATTTGTGTGGCTCTCATACAATTCCAGAGGTTCAATCTATTATCATCATAGTGGGACATGGTGGCATGCAGGCAGAAAGAGCTGAGGCTTCTATACCTTGACCACTAGGCAACAGGAAGTGGCCTGAGACACTGGATATGGTTGAAACCCCCAAAGGCCAACTCCACAGTGACACACTTTCTCTAACAAAGCCATACAAACTCCAACAAAGCCATAGCTTATATTAGTGCCATTTTCTTAGAAACCACCACAGATGGATTAACGGTTAAGAGCATATTGCTGCCAGGCAGTGGTGGCACATGCTTTTAATCCCAACACTTGGGAGACAGGGGCAGGTGGATCTCTAGGAGTTCAAGGCCAGCCTGGTCTACAGAGCTAGTTCCAGGACAGTTAGGGCTATTATACAGAGAAATCCTGTCAAAAAAGAAAGAGAGAAAGAAAAAGAAAGAAAGAAGGAAAGAAAGAAAGGAAGAAGGAAAAGAAAAGAAAAGGAAAAAGAAAAACAGAAAAAAAGGGTTTTGGAGAGGATCCTGGAGGATCAGGGCTGGAGAGGTGGCTCAGAGGTTAAGCGCACTGACTGCTCTTCCAGAGGTCCTGAGTTCAATTCCCAGCAACCACATGGTGGCTCACAACCATTTGTTATGAGATCTGGTACCCTCTTCTGGTGTGCAGATACATATGGAAGCAGAATGTTGAATACATAATAAATAAATAAAATCCTTAAAAAATAAATAAATAACATTCTAAATTGTGATACACCTAGAAGAAATGTTTAATTTTTAAACCAGCAGATATTAGGTGTGTAATTTATATTCTTTCTTGTGTAGTGTCTAATATGGTATGTGTGAAGTCAATGATGGATTTGGTGAATTTTAATTCATTAATTCATATTCCAGATAAGAGTATATATACTCTTCCCTGAACTTAGGGAACTAGAAATAACCAGTAAGAAACCACAAAGGACTTTCTATCAAGACCATCTTCTCAATAAATGTGTGTGGTTTGGGTTATGTGTGCACAGGTGCCACATAGTACTTACAGAATCAGAGGGCAACTTTCCAGAATAGATTCTTACCCTCCACTGTGGGTTCTGAGAATCAAACTCAAGTAGTCTGCCCTGTGTGGCAAGAACTGTTATCTGCTGAGCGACCTTGCCGGTTCAGCCTTACGTTGTATAAGGTCTAGAGATTCTGAGCTTAGGTTGGCTTATAAGTCTCTGTGTGGTCCAGACTGATTTGAACCTGTGACAGTCCTTGTGTTTCAGTAATCCCCTCTGATCCCAGTGCTGCGAATATGGGGGTGAGTCACAACGCTCAATCTTGATTGCTTTGTTTCTTTGCTCCTCCTTTGCTTTATTATTTTTTTTTTCATAGAAATGTTTAGGTCAGGGGGTATAGCTGAGTGCCAGTGTACTTGTTTGTATAGCATGCCTACAGGTCCTGGGTTTAACTCCAGTGCCCCCGTGAAACAACAACAAAGCCAACCAACCAAACAACCCCAAGACCCTACCATCCACATAGTACACATTCACAGCTTTCAGTTTCTGCCTTCTGCCAGTAGAGTGAGGTTCCCTAAGGGTGGGAGATTTTCCTATACCTTCTTGACTGCACAGTACTTACATAATACCTATTATAAGACTGATTTGGTGAGCATTTATTGAACGATAGGATACAGGCCTGGAGACATGGCTCAGCAGAGAAACATGCATACTGTTCTTGCAGAAGACCCAAGGTCATTTCCCAACATCCACATTGACTGTTTCCTAAGCTAAAATTCCAGTTCCAAGACATCCAATGCCTTCTTTTAGACTCTGTGGGCACCGGCACACGTTACACTTACTTTCATACATATATACAAACAAGAATAAAAATAATGATAAATTTAAAAGATTGAGCCAGGTGGTGGTGGTGGTGGTGGTGGTGGTGGCACACACCTTTAATCCCAGCACTAGAAGGCAAAGGTAGGCGGATCTCTGTGAGTTCGAGGACAGCCTGGTCTATAGAGTGAGTTCCAGGACAGCCAGAGGAACACAGAGAAACCCTGTCTCAAAAAACCAAATGAAATAAATATTAAAAAATGAACGTAAAAATTCCAATAAGCATGGTGGCTCACACCATCTGTAATGTGATCTGGTGCCCCCTTCTGGCATGCACGGTATACATGCTAAATAAATAAATAAATAAATCTTTTAAAAAAATCCAATAAGCAAATCTGGTAATGTCCCATCTTTCTGGAGCTCTTCTCTTCCTGATTTTGACTCCTAAGTGCTACAGTTCTTAATATGCACTATCAAACTCAGCTTCCAGTTAATTTTAATAATTAATGTTTGTTGAAGCCTTACTCATTTGGTTATTATACTAATCCATGAGGATTGATATTATTAACATTTTCCAGATATTACAATAAACTTACAAGATTCTACAGACATTAAATAGCAGAAACAGATTTCAACCTTAGACTAAATGAAAGAATCAAGTTGCCAAAGGCCACATGTCATATGATTTTCATTTATTTAAACTGTCCAGATCAGGCAGGTCCATAGATACAGGAATAAAATGAGGGCTTGCCTAAGCCTTTGGCAGGAGGAATGGGGAGTGATGCTAACAGGGTGGAGTTCTCTTTTTTTGTTGTTATTGTTTTGTTTGTTTGAGGCAGGGTTTCTCTGTAAATTTGGAGACTGTCCTGGAACTCTCTTTGAAGATCAAGCTGGCCTCAAATTCACAGAGATCTGCCTGCCTCTGCTTCCCAAGTGCTGGGACTAAAGGTATGCGCCACCAACACCTGGCTCAGGGTAGAGTTCTTGTAGGAGGAAACAAACATGTTTCATTTGTTTTAAATTTTATTTATTTAAATTTTTATTAATTTATTTAGTGTGTGTATGTATGGGCACACATGTGGACAGCACAGAACAACTTTTGGGAATTGGTTTTCTCTTTCTGCCATGTGAGTCCTTGGATAGAATTAAGGTCTTCAGTCTGGTCAGCAGTGCCTTAATCTGCTGAACCATCTTTGCTGCACTTGTTTGCTATTTATTTATTTATTTATTTATTTATTTATTTATCTGTTTTCTGAGACAAAGTCTAGCTATGTATCCTTGACAGAACACATTCTGCAGATGAAGTTGGCCTTGAGTTTGTGGCAATCTTCTTGCCTCTAGCTCACAAATGGAGAGATGACTAGTGTGTACCACCATGTTTTACTAACATGGTTTTAAAATTAGAGCACTTGGGAGGCAGAGGCAGGTGGATTTCTGTGAGTTCGAGGCCAGCCTGGTCTACAGAGCAAGTGCCAGGACAGGCTCCAAACTTACAGAGAAACCCAGTCTTGAAAAAAACATAACAACCCCCCCAATAGATTTTAGCTGGGTGTGGTGATACACACCTTTAGTTCTATCACTCTGGTGGATCTCTGTGAGTTTGAGGCTAGCCTGGTCTACATAGTGAGTTTCAGAGCAGCTTTCAGTACTACGTAGAAAAAAAAAAAAAAACTGTCTCCAACAACCAAACAGTAAAATCAGACTTTAGTGATGGTTCTCCAACCTTGAGAATATACTGAAAATTATTAAAGTGTATATTTTAAGTAGTCAAGTTATGTGGTTAAAAAACTTACACCAGTTGGGTGGTAGTGGCGAACACCTTTAGTTCTGGTATTTGGGAGGCAGAGGTAGGCAGATTTCTGTGAATTCAAGGCCAGCCTGGTCCACAGAGTGAGTTCCAGGATAGCCAGGGCTACACAGAGAAACCCTGCCTAGAAAAAACAAACAAACAAACAAAATTACACCAAATAAAATGGTCATATAAATTGTTAGTAAAACAATTAAAATAATAGAAGAAACTGGTTTCAAATTCAGATCATTTTCATTTCAAAAGTTCTAATCATCTCCTAGGAAAATGTAAGAGTAGAGATATGCCTGCTTATGAGATTGCATTTGGGTTAACCAGAAGAGGTGCTAAGTAACCAGATAATTTCCAAAGAACACTATGAGGCTAAAGGATTTACTTGGACAAATCTGAGACAGTTTAAGCATCAATCAATCAATCAATCAATCAATCAATCAATAAATAAAAGGTAGGTGGCGGGGATGCCTATAATTTCAGCCACTGGAAGGCAGGGGCAGGAGGTGTTATAAGGCCTGACTTATTTTGTTTGGAGGGATATGGAAGACTTTGGGACTTTGGACTAGAAAAGCAGTTAACCTCTTACACTGGATTTAGTGGGCCATTCTAGTAGGGGCATGGAAGACAGTAGTGCTGAGAGCAATGTAAATTTTAACTGCTCAGTTCAAGAGGTTTCAGAGGGAAAGAATATTAATAAGTGGCCTAGACACCATTGTGATATTTTGGCAAAGGATGTGGCTGCTTTTTACCCTTGTCCTAAAAACATGCCTGAGGCTAAATTGAAGAGTTTTGGATTAATGGCATTGGCAGAAGAGAGATTTCAAGACAGCCTAGTATTAAAATGGTCATGTTGTTATTGATGGTCACTCTTATGCAGGTCTATAATGAAAAGTTAAGCTGGACAAAGAAAAATAGAAAATGTGTGTTTCGAAGAGAAAAGGAGGACCACGAAAGGTGATGTTGCAGCCAAATCCTCTAGTCAAGGAGATACGAAGTTTAAAGAAAAGCCGTTGCTAAATGGAACAAAGGGAGTGGTGATCTCAGGACAGGACCCCAGACAGCTAAACTTGCAATTTGTGAAAAGGAATAGTAGAAAAACTTAAGCGGTGAAGGGAACTGTCAACTGAAAGCAGATGCAAACATAACTGTAGAAGGGGGCCAGGTTCTAGTAAACAGATTAATCTTGTTGCTTTGATCATGTGGTTCTGGCTTTAGAGTCCAGGATACAAAAAAGGGGGGGTGTTGTGGAATCTCCCTTTGGGGCTAAGGGAAGCTTCTGAGGCCAGGTGTATGTCAGGAGAACCCCTGCACGGAGGCCTGAAAAGGCCATTGTGTAAAGCAGTGAAGGAGAAGCCTAGAATTCATTGGGGACCTTCTAAGATTTTGGAGATGTGGGAGTTGTGGTATACCTGCCAAGGAGGAGATACAGACCACATGTGGGCCCGCCCAAGAGAGAGAAGTGGGTTTCAGTCAACAAAACTGAAAGGAGTTGGCGATCTCAAGAGTGCTTTGCATCAGAAGAGAAGGTGCAGTTTGGACTTGCCCTGTTGGTTTTCAGTCTTGCTTTGGTCCAGCATGTCCTCTCTATGTTCCCTTTACTAGCTTTCAGAATGGTAATGTTTATCCTGGTTCATTGTATGTTGGAAGATTTGCTTTTTCCTTCTGATTTTGTAGAGGGTTATAAGATTGTCATGACTCTCAGAAGACTGGATATTTAAACAGTGTTGAGACCATGATAGACTATACGGACTTTTGAAGGACTGAATACATTGTTGCATTTTGATATGGCTACAAGCCCAAGGGGTCAGGGAGTGGATTGTGATGATTTGAGTAAGAATGGTCCCATAGGCTCATATATTTGAATGCTTAGCCACTGGGGAGTGGCACTCTTTGAAAGCCTTAGGAGATTGTGCTGGGGTGGGCTTTTGAGGCATGAGGTCCCCATGCCATGTACCAGGCCTAGTCTTTGTCTCTCTGCCTGATGCTCAGGATGTAGCTCTCAGCTACTGCTCCTGTTACATGTGTGATGCCATGCTCTCTGCTCTAACAATAATGGACTAACCCTCTCAAACTGTAAGCAAGTGCTTAGTTAAATGCTTTCTTCTGTAAGAGTTGCATTGGCTATGGCATGTCTTCATAGCAATACAGCAGTGACTGGGACACAGTGTATTGCTATTTAGTTCTGCCTGGCTTGAAACTTGTGATCATCATCGTGCCTCTTCCTATTAAGTGTTTGTATTATAGGAATTTGCTACCACACCCACCACTTTCTATATTTTGGTCACTGTTTTCCTATAGATAACAACCTCCCTGCCCAAGGATTGATGAATTTGTTTTTAATTCAGGAAATTGTCAAGTAGACCTGGCTGGTTTAGAACCTAGGCAGGCCCTGAATTCATTTGCTTGCCTTTGCCTCCTATGTGCTGGCTTCATAGGCCTGTGTCAGAGTCACCTGTTTTTTGTTTTTTTAACTCTTGTATAAATGTACCTGTGAATGGAATTGTTGGCAATTCTATGATTAGTTTTTGAGAAACTGACAAACTTTTCCATAGTGTCTACACCAGCAGCTCACAAAGATGTGTTTCCAATATGCAAGAGTTCCAGAATGCTCTCTAATGTCTTCCTTCCTTCCTTCTCTTCTTTCTCTCTTTTCTTTTTCTGTATTTGGGAAGTGAACGTGGGTTCACTGGGTTCATGATAGGCATTCTACCTCTAAGCTATATCCCTAGCTCCACTCCCCCTTTTCCCGCTCTGTTCTGGGCTGACCTGGTGTGCTCTATGTGGCCTAGGCTGTCAAGACAACACTCCTGCTCAGTCTCCTTAGTGCTTCAATTGAAGGTATGCACCATCATGTCTGACTTTATATTTTCTATTTTCAATAATGTAGTCATGCCAAGTGTGAAGTAGGATCTCATTTTATTTTGCTTTGCATGTTGGTAAGATTAATGATTTTGAATATCTTGTTATGTACTTGTTAGCCAGTTCCATGTCTTTGAAGAAATGTCTATGCGAGTTCCTTACCTCCTGTAAAATAGACTATTTATTTATTTATTGGAGACAGGGTTTCTCTGTGGCTTTGGAGGCTGTCCTAGAAACTAGCTCTTGTAGACCAGGCTGGTCACGAACTCACAGAACTCTGCCTCCTGGGTGCTGAGACTAAACCACTGCTTGGCTAGACTATTTTTTTTTTAATACAAAGTTATCCTTTTTCTGGAGAAATGATTGAATGTGTCATCCATAATGGAGCAAACTGACATCTTAGCCTGATGGACTGAGACAGACATACACCCTACATACAGTGCTCTTGATAAATTATTGAACTTGACTGGAGTCCTAGGCAAACAAAACCCAAACTGAGGAGCATTCTGCAAAACAGAACTAGAGTCTTCAAAATAGTCACTGTTTATGGTTCATGCCTGTCTTCCTTGTACTTGAGAAGCCAAGGCCTTTAACAAATGTGTAGTTAGATCATTACATTGTAAACACAATGTCAGTCTTGGAGAACCTGGTCTAAAACAGTCTCAAACAGGGATTTTTCTTTTTCTGGTATCTGGGAAATTAACCTAGGTAGGGCTCTAGGGATTATCCTAAACACAATTTAAAAATACAGGGTTTCGATAGATGGTGGTGTCCCACGCCTTTAGTTCCAGCACTCGGAAGGCAGAGGCAGGCGGATCTCTGTGAGTTTGAGACCAGCCTGGCTGGTCTCTACAAGAGCTAGTTCCAGGTCAATCTCCAAAACAATACAGAGAAACCCTACCTCGACCCCCCAAAAAATTAAATTCAGGGTTGCTAACAACATCTAATGACCTTAGATTAGAAAAAATATCACTACATAGATTTTATTGGAATATTTAAGAAACGGGAACAATGGCTTGTACGTTATATATTCTGGTTATGTAGAAAAATATCTTTGTTCCTAGTAGACAGGCAATGTACAAACTACTGAATGATTCTGCAAAATAAACCATGCACACACTTAGAAGCAGATGGAAAGAAATGTTAAAAAAAAATGAATGTGGGTTAATAGCGTCCATTACTGCATTTTTCTCGTATTTTGTCCAGGAAATTGCGCTATAGACCAGGCAGGCCTCGAACTCACAGAGATCCACCTGCCTCTGCTTGTGCCTCTAGAATGCTGGGGTTAAAGGTGTGCGGCACCACCGCTCCGCTGTTTGATATTTTTTTTTTAGAATAAAAAAATGGAAAAAGTACATTCTCTTCAAACTCAAAGCAGCCTTTCGTGTTTGGACATTTTTAGAATAATACTCAATGATACAATTGTAACCAAAGGAGGTCTGAATGCTCAGGGCGTGTTATCTGTGAAAGATACTGTAACTGTTTAAAGAGCCCAAGAGAACACTGAGGTAAAAGCTATGTGCCAGTCAGCTTGATTCACATCCTGGGTAGCCTGGGAAGATGGAAAGAGAAACTAGCCAGGCGTGAATAAGGATAGGGTCTGGTAGTACTGTTCGACCTATTTCGGGTTGTTTCCCCATTGTAGGAGGAAGAAAAAAGCACTGCTTAGCATGATTTTTGTTTTAAGCTCTCATCTCACGGTATTTAGAAAACTGGGCTTCATGCGCCAAACTTTCCTTTCAAGCTATACGCATCTTTTCCTTCATTAACCTCACGCAGTCCTGTGGGAGTAGGAACAGGAGAGAGGCAATCACTTCTCCAAGGTCACCACACACTCAAGGACCTAGGTTCTCCGGCTCTTGTGCCCTTTCCACGCTCGCCAGAGAGGAGGAAGCTGCGCTCATGGGGATGCAGGGGTGCAGAGGCGTAGAGGGCGAGAAGAAGCCGCGGGAAGAGAGGTGGCGTGAGCACCGCGGAGGCGCGGGCGGAGGACAGGCGCGCGGAGGGGCGTGCGGCACGACCCGCCCGGGTGCGGAGCGAGGCGGGGCTGGGAGGAAGGGTCGCTCGGCTGGGCCCGGTGCTCAGGGGCCGGCGGCCTGCGGCGGAGGAGGCGCCCCGTGGGAGGCGGGGAGCGGGAGGCGGCGGCTGCTCGCTCGCTCGCCCGCCCGCTCCCCCGCTTTGGCACCCAGGCCGGCCGCAGGGCTGGCGGGCGCTGCGCCCCCCGGGGCGCGGCGGGGTCCCGACCCCTAGACACCGGAGGCGCGGTGGGAGCGCGGAGGGGGCGGGGCCGCGGGCGGGGCCGCGGGGGCGGGTCCCATTGGCCTCCGCGGGAGCGGCCACGGCGGCGCAGGCGCGGTTCCCGCCTCCTCCGGCCGGCGAGCGAGTGGAAGCTGCATCCCGGTGCGGCTGGCTGTCGCTGGTTGTCGCGCCGCCGCCGCCGCCGCCGCGCCGCCGCCCGCCCGCCCCTCCCCCCGGCCCCTCGGCTGCCCCGAGTCGGAATGAGCTCCAGGAAAGGTGAGCGGCGCGCGCGGCCCCTGCCCCGCCTCGCGGCCCGCAGGCGGCCGGCCGGACCGTTAATGTGTCTTCTCTCTCCTCAGTGCTGGCCATTCAGGCCCGAAAGCGGAGGCCGAAAAGAGAGAAACATCCGAAAAAGTGAGTCCGCGCGGCGCTCGGGCCCGGCCCCGCCCCGCCCCGCCCCGCCCCGCAGCGCCGAGGGCTGCTTGCGGCCGAGCTCCCCGGTCCCCGGTCCCCGGTCCCCGGGCCGCGGGCGGCGGGTCTCCTGGGACGCGGCGCCGGCTCTGCGCGCCCCAGCGAGGGAGGAGGGAGGAGGGAGGAGGGGGAGGGGCGCGCGGCCGCGGGTTCCGGAGCTGCGACCTGGCCCAGCGGCCTGCGAGCCTCACGCGCCCGAGCCACACCCGCGATCCGTACCCGGGTCCTGGTCCTGCGTCGCTCGGATGGGGAGCGAGCGGGCGGGCGAGCGGGCGAGCCAGGGAGGCGGCGGCGGCGGCGGCGGCGGCGGCGGCGGCGCGCTGACACCTGGGCGGAGGGAGCCAGCGCATAGCCGCCGCCGCGCGCCGCCGCCGCTGCCACCCCCGGCTCCCGTGTCGGCCATCGGGCCATCCAGCTTGTCAAGTGGTTTGGCCTCGGGCGCGTTCCTAGCGCGACTTCAGCTCCGGGACCGGTGCGTTTTCGGCTGTCGGATTTTTCATTCGAAACTTTGTGCTCGGGTCGAGCGTTACTTGCGCGCTGCTGCTGCGCCCAGGTCGCTCGCTGCAGCGGGCGGTGGGCGTGTGCGCGGGCGCGTCCCGCGTGGTGCTCCGGACTGCATCCTTCGGCTGGTGATATTTCAAATGTGCCAGCTCCAGCCACGTCCCGGTTGGGCGGCAGCTGCTGAAGAAGCCTTTCGCGGCGAGCTAGGTGCTCCGAGGCTTCCGAGCGCCGCCAAATGTGCCTTTTTCCTCCTGGGTTTGCCGGACCAGCGTTCAACATCTTTGCTCACGTTCACGTTGGTTGCTTCGTTCTTTTTGCGCAAGAAATTTGTGTGTGGTATCTTTAAAACTATTGAAGAAAAACAGAATCGCCTTTAGTAAAATCCGAAGTACTGTCTAGCTTTATTTTGCAAGGGTTGAGCAAAGGTTGCTCTATCCCCTAGGTGGTGGTTGTTGGCCCTAGTCTCAGCCTAGAGGATTTCCCACTCATTCGGTGGCATCTAGGAAAACTGGGAGTCATTGCTAATATGAAAGTGTTTTACAGTAGGATTGTCTTCATTCAAAATTGAATAAGATGTGGATATCTATGTAAATTTTTTTTTTAACTTAGGAGGCAAAACACTTGAAAACTGGAAGGTAAAAGTTGAAAATAAGAAAAAAGCTTTTGTGTTTGGATTTGGGGTGTGTACGAGCCCTGACACCTGTGGAAGTCAAGGAACAACTTTCAAGAGTTGATTCTCTACTATGTGTGGGACCCAGGGATCAAACTCCCGATGTCAGGCATGGTGGCGAGCACCTCTACCCTCTGAACCATCTCCCTGGGCATATACGGGGTATTTAAAATATTGAAACCCAGTGAAGGCTTCTGATAGTTTGATGCATTCTAAAAACTAGCGCTATTGCTGGGCTATGGTGGCACATGCCTTTAATCCTAGCACCCTCAAGGCAGAGGCAGGTGGAGCTCTTTGAGTTCAAGGCCAGCCTGATCCACAGAGTGAGTTCCAGGACAGCTAGGGCTACACAGAGAAACCCTGTCTCAGGACAGAAAAAAAAAAATCTGAAAGGAGTTGACAAAGCATGACTCAACTTTTTAGGATAGCTCTTTGTGTATAAGTGTACATTTATTTATGTGCATATTACATGTTCACATAGAAAAAGCATTTTTAATTGAGTGAGCATGTATTTCATTATTTTCCTGTTTTAGGATGTTTCATAATGGTCAAGGATCTTTGCTTTACTATAGCTTGCATTTGTGCTATGTAATGAACTAGGAATAGGAACATAATTTATCTAATCTTATATCACTTTGCCAGTCTCTTCTGTTTTGTACTGAGTTTGAAGGAAAACAATAGCAGTTAATGATGGGATGAACTGGCTTGATGTACAAGGTGTTTATCAGTAAGAACCCAGATCAAATCAGAGATGGTGGGAAGGTATGACTTTTAACTTAGGTTTTTTTAAAAAAAATTATTGTTTTATATAATTGATGGATACAATTATTCATGCATTTGATGCATATTTATATGCCTTAGAAGATGATGGGAAAGCTTTGTACACGACAGTAATACCCCATGAAGCTTAAAATTTTTTTTTTTAAATTTATTTATTAGTTCTAGTTAGGGAACAATCTTGTTTCACATGTAAGTCCCTTCTCCCTCTCCCTCCCCTCACCCCATCCCTCCTCCCCCACCCCCAGCCTACCCCCACCCCATCCACCCACCACTCCCCAGGCAGGGTAGGGCCCTCAACGGGGGCTCTGCAAAGTCCACCAAATCTTCCTGTGCTGGTCCTGGGCCCTTCCCCATGTGTCCAGGGCCAGAGTGTAACCCTTCACATGGGATGGGCTCTCAAAGTCCCTTCTTACACCAGGGAAAAATACTAATCCACCACCAGAGGCTCCCTGGAGTGCAGAGGCCTCCTTATTGACATCCATGTTCAGGGGTCTGGATCAGTCTTGTACTGGCCTCCCAGACAGCATCTGGGGTCGATGTGCTCTCCCTTGTTCAGGCCAATTGTTCCTGTGGGTTTCTCCAACCTGGTACAGACCCCTTTGCTCTTCATTCCTCCCTCTCTTCAACTAAATTCCCGATTTCAGCTCAGTGTATATCTGTGGATGTCTGTCTCTGCTTCCATCAGCCACTGGATGAGGGCTCTAGGATGGCATAAAGAGAAGTCATCAATCTCATTTTAGGGGAAGGGCTTTTAGGTTATCCTCTCCACCGTTGCCTGGATTGTCAGATCGTGTCATCCTTGTAGGTCTCTGGAGATCTCCCTGGTTCCCGATCTCCTCTTGGGCCTATAGTGGCTCCCTTTGATATGGTATCTCTCATCCTGCTCTCTCTCCTCTATTCTTCCCCCAACTCAATATTTCTGCTCCTCCATTTCCTCTCCTCTCCTCCTCTTCTCTTGCTTTTATTGTAGCAGCTCCCTCCCCCCTACCCTCATGCTCCCAATTAGTTCAGGAGTTCATGCCACTTCCATTCCTGGGGACCATTTATCCCTTAGAGTCCTTCATGTTTCCTAGTTTCTTTGGTGAAGAGGATTATAGGCTGGTAATCCTTTGCTCTATGTCTAAAATTCATATATGAGTGAGTACATACCATGTTTGTCTTTTTGTGACTGGGTTACCTCACTCAGGATGGTTTCTTCTAGTTCCATCCATTTGCCTGCCAATTTCAAGATTCCATTGCTTTTTTCTGCTGAGTAGTACTCCATTGTATAGATGTGCCACATTTTCTCAATCCATTCTTCAGTTGAGGGGCATCTAGGTTGCTTCCAGGTTCTGGCTATTACAAACAATGCTGCTATGAACATGGTTGAACATATGTCCTTGTTGTATGAACATGCACTATTTGGGTATATACCCAAGAGAGGAATGGTTGGATCTTGAGGTAGACTGATTCCCATTTTTCTGAGCAACCGCCATACTGATTTCCAGAGTGGTCTTACAAGTTCGCACTCCCACCAGCAATGGAGGAGTGTTCCTTTTTCTCTACATCCTCTCCAGTATAGGTTGCCATTGGTATTTTTGATTTTGAAGCTTAAAATCTTGAAGAGAACCATCAAGAACATAATTTGAGATAGTACTAAGGGCAAAAACATGGGACAACTTACTTAAGTAATACTAATAAGGTGACGTCTGTACTCTCTGGCCAGTCATTGCTTGCTGTTTGCATGCATTTCTATGCTGTGACCCACTGTGAGGTGGATGCTCTTATTACCATTTTCAGATGCCAGCTGTTAGGTTGAGTCTAGGCAGCCGGGGACCAGAGGCCCCCTCAGCTTTGAGGAAAGGTCATATGAGCAGAAACTAGGATGAAGAGGAAGATGGACTGGGTTGGGGCTGTGTGATTAACCCAAAGGACATGATGGTTAAGTGATAGATTCAGAAGTGTCTGTGAGGCAGCTGTGACACACAGGGCTGTGTAGGTTGTTGTTATATCTGGGTAAGATGGTGCCATTCCTCTTTGAAGAGCATTGACTGAGTCTGGGGATGGGAGTGGGAGTGAGAACAGAGCTAGCCTGTATATAGTAATATAATAGTACATGGTAAATGAACAATTGCCTTCTAGGTTCGAGGAGGTCTTCCTCATTTCACAGACAGCTCTGACAGGTTAGAACCACATAGCCTTGTTTGGAACAACATTCTAGTGTCCTCATGGCTAGTGGTTTTGCATTTTAAGTATGGAAGAGACTGATTTTAAACTGTGTAGTGACTGGAAGACTTCAATAATGAATAATGTGACTGTGTGGGCCTGGCCTGATGCAGAATGGTCTACTTTCGTTACTTCCTTGTTATAGGAAAACTGACTTGACTTTCTCTCTCTCTCTCTCTCTCTCTCTCTCTCTCTCTCTCTCTCTCTCTCTTTCTTTCTTTCTTTCTTTCTTTTGAGACAATGTTTCTCTGTGTAACCACCATATCTGTCCTGGAACTTGCTTTGTAGACTGGCAAAGATCTGCCTGTCTCTGCCTCCTGAGTGCTGGTATTAAAGGCATGTCCCACCACCACCTGGCAGACTTTTCATTAATTTTAGTTCATTTAGTTCTGTAGGCTTTTATGAATTGAATGTGTGTTGTGTCGTGTCCTATATTGTGAACTTGGTGTGTTGTCACCAAGTTATATAGTACAGACTGGTCTCAGAATTGAGGTCCTCTTGCTTCAATCTCCATATTGTAGGAGATAAGGTATGGGATGCTGTACTGTGGTAAGAGGTGACTTTTTTGGTACTTCAGAATTTGTAGTTGTCAGTCCTCTCACAGGCCTGCATCAAGACATTTGTCATATATATATATTATATTATATATATAATTTTTTTTTTTTCTGAGACAGGGTTTCTCTGTAGCTTTGGAGGCTGTCCTGGAACATGCTCTGTAGACCAGGCTGGCCTCAAACTCACAGAGATCCCCCTGCCTGACTAAAGGTGTGTGCCACCACCACCCGGCTAGATAAAATATTTTTAAGGTCTCTTACATTTGTTGAGACTTTTGGAGGAGCACTGGGATCAAGCTGCAGAGCCTCATGAATGGTAGGCACATTCTCTGTCAGTGACTGTGCCCAGCCATATGACTTACTGAGACATATTCATAAAATGTAAACATTATCTTTTATAGAGCTAGGTGTGGCAGTATACTTTTATTGACCTAGCCACTTTGTGGAGGCTGAGACAGGAAGATTTCTTTTTCTCTCTTTCTCTTTTTTTTTTTTTTTTTTGAGGCAGGGTTTCTCTGTGTAGCTTTGGAGCCTGTCCTGGAACTTGCTCTGTAGACAGAAAGATTTCTTAAACCTTGGAGTATATGGTCATCCTGGGTAGCACGGAGGGCTGGAGAGATGGCTCAGCGGTTAGCACTCACAACTAAACACTGAGCTGAACTCCTGGAATCCAGTTGCAGAGAGCAAAGAGTGATGAGCAAAGGGGTCAAGACCAGGCTGGAGAAACCCACAGAAACAGCTGACCTGAACAAGGTATTGCTCATGGACCCCAGACTGATAGCTGGGAAACTAGCATAGGACTGTTCCAGACCCCCTGAAGGAGGAAGTCAGTTTGGAGGTCTGGACAATCTGGTAGTGGATCAGTATTTACCCCTAGTACACGAATGAACTTTGGAAGCCCTCTCCTCATAGATGGATACTCTTTTGCAGCCTAGACACACTGGGGGAGGGTCTAGGCCCTGCTCCAAATGATATGACAGACTTCAAAGATCCCCCAAGGAAGGCCTCACCCTCCCTGGGGAGCAGAGAGGGGTTGGGATTGGGGGATCAGTGGGGGGCAGAGGAGGAGGGGAGAGAGAGGGAACTGAGATTGACATGTAAAAGAGATTTGTTTCTATCTAATTAAGAAAAAAAAAAAAAGTATCGTCAGCCCTTCCAGAGGTCCTGAGTTCAATTCCCAGCAACCACATGGTGGCTCACAACCATTTGTAATGAGATCTGGTGCCCTCTTCTGGCTTGCAGGCATATGTTCATACATAATAAATAAATCTTAAACCGCAAAACAACAGACCTCCCCCATGGTTTTAATGTGTTGGTGCTAGAGATGGAACCCAGGACATCACCCATCCTGATTTATGGACCTTTTATGGTTGCCATAACCATATGACTTTGTTTTGGATTTCTATCTGTATGGGGAAGGGGTAGTGACAATGGTTTTGACACTTTGAGAATGATAGTGAACAAAATTATACAGTATCAATATGTAACTTTTTGATATTCAGATTTTTTTTTCCTCTCTGCATGTCTTTTCTTGTTGTTGAGACTGGGTCTTCCCATTTTGTCTTTGATAGTCTGGAATTTGCTATGTGAACCACCGTTGTCTCTTTGCTTTGCAGGGATTAAAGTTGTATATCACCAAGAAGGACCTTTTCTGCACACCTTTAAGGTTCTTGGTATTGCCTATGTCAGCATTTCAGCCCTGTCCTCCCTAATTTTGAGTGCTTGGCATGAAAACAGGGTCTTAGCTTGATGACAAAGCACCATACCACTTAGCACCTATCCCCACCTTTTGAGACTCGGTTTCCTGTAACTGAGGCTGTTGTGAACTATTTGAGGATGACCTTGAATTCCTGATCTTCCTGCTTCTAGCTTTGGAGTGCTGGGATTAAAGATGTACACTGCTTGGCTTCTTCCTTTTTTTTTTTTTTTTTTTTTTTAAATGTGGGTCTTGGTCTTGGGAATGAACTCAGGTTTAAAATGCTTACAAGGTAAGCACTTAACAAACTGAGCTATCTCTCCAGCCCTAAAATATACTTAAAAATTATTAGTCTGCTGGATATAGTGCTGCGTACCTTTAGTCCCAGCACTAGATAGATCTTTGTGAGTTCAAGGCCAGCCTGGGTTACATAGTAAGACTCTCAAAAAAAGAAAATGTGTGTCTGTGTGTCTGTGTCTGCGTGTATGTGTGATGTGTATGTGTGGGTCATGGTGGGTGTGGAGATTATAGAGAACAACTTTTTGGAGTTGCTTCTTTCATACCTTTATGAGATGTAGGAGAATTAAACTTAGGTCACTGGGCTTTTTCAGCAGGTGTCTTTTACTCACAGGGCTGTCTTGCTGACCTGAGTTTACCTCCCCAAATTTTTTATGAGTATGTACGTCTGAGTGTTTGTATGTGTACTATATACATGATCCCATGGACATCATGTTGGGATCCTCTGTAACTGAACATAAAGATAGTTGTGAATCACCATGTGGGTACTGGTAATTGAACGTGGGTCCTCTGCAAGAACAGTAGACTACAGAGTCATCTCTTTATCCCCGAAGTTTAGCTTTTAGAGGGATATCTAAAATTTGGGGAGCAGGAGAGATGGCTCATCCATTAAGAGCATTGGGTGCTCTTCCAGAGGACCCTGGTTCATTTCTCAGCACCCATATAGTGGCTCACAACTGTCTGTACTCCAGTCTCAGAGGATCTGGCATCTCTGTGTTGTCCTGGCTGTCCTGGAACTGGATCTGTAGACCATGTTGGCCTCAGACTCAGAGATCTGCCTGCTCTACCTCTTGAGTGCTAGGATTAAAAGTGTGTACTATCAACCCTGGTTCAAAATATGCCTTTATATTTTCTTAAACATTTATTATTTTGTTACTGTAAAAACATTCAAAATGTCCCTAGCTTTAGGAAGTGTACCGCATAATAAAGTATGATCTTTATTATCTGTAGTCATTGTTATAGCACACCTGAGATTTGTGGTCCCAAGAATGACTTAAAACCTAACCAGGCTTTTTTCTTCTGTAACTAACCCTACTTTCCTTGATACCTGGTAAGCCTTCATTCTGTTCTCAGTTGTGTGAGATCAACCATTTACATGAGTGCTTGTCTGTCTGTGCTTGTCTCTCTGTGCTTGGCATATTGCATGTACTGATCTCCAGTGTCATCTGTTTTGTTGCAGATGACAGAGTTCAGTCTTTATGACTTAGTATTATTCTACTGTGTATATGTACATTTCCTTTATCCTTTCATCAGTTGCTAGACACCTAGGTTGTTTATATTTCTGGGCTGTTACAAATAGTGCTACAATAAACACAGGAATGCAGAGGTTTCAGGCATAATGATTTAGTTATCTTTAGCTGCATAAGCAGTGATAATATTGTTAGATCATATAATTGTAGTTCAACTATTTTGAAGACCCTTCAAACTATTTTCCATGCCTGTACTAATATTTATATTACCCCAGTGTGTAAGGTGTCCCTCTTCTGTTCCTCTGCTAGTATGTGTTATTGTTATTTTTTTCTTTTAAGATTTATTTTCTGTATATGAGTGTTTTGTCTGCATGTATGTGTATCACATGCAGTGCTGGTGCCTGAGGATGTTGGGAGAGGCTGTTGGGTACCCTGGAACTGGAGTTACAGACAGTTGTAATTGCCATGTGTATGTTGGGAATCCATCCTGCATTCTCTGGAAGAGCAAGTGCTCTTAGTCACTGAGCCATCTCTTTAGTCCCCCCCCCCGTTTTGTTTTGTTTTATTTTTTAAGAGTGCTTACTGCTCTTATTTATTTATTTATTTATTTATTTAGTACACAGTATTTTGTGTATTTATTTATTTATTTGGTACACAGTATTCTGCCTGTGTACACATGTATGTCAGCAGGCCAGAAGAGGGCACCAGATCTCATTACAGATGGTGGTGAGCCACCATGTGGTTGCTGGGAATTGAACTCAGGACTTTTGGAAGAGCAGGCAGTGCTCTTAGTCACTGAGCCATCTCCCCCCACCCCTTGTTGTTTTAAATCCATTAGTTTTTGGCCAGGTGTGGTGGCTCACATCTTTAATCCTAACCCTCAGAGGCAAGTGAATCTCTATGAGTTTGAGGTCAGCCTGGTCTACAGAGGTAGTTCCAGGACAGCCAGTACTATTACACACAGAAATCCTGCCTCAAAAAGCCAAAATCCATTAGTTTTGTCTGTTTTTGAACATCATTTAAAATGTAATCACACAGAATATACTCATGTGTGGCTTTTCCCCCTCAATCTGTTTTTTAGACTTGTATGTGTCTTATGGATCAAGTAGTACCATTGATTCATTTCTATTGCTTTAGAACCTTCCATTGAGTAAGTATATCACAATTTGCTTACTCTTCCATTAATGGGCATATTTTATAGTCTTACTAAGTAATCCCTGGTCCTTTTCTGTAGTATAAAGTTATTTTCTAACAGTATAAATATTTTCCTAGATTTTTCAGTAGATTTAAGGTATTACTGTTCTTTATTAGATATGTTGTGCATATGATTCTTAGCATATTATGAATATAATTTATAGTCTAAAAATACAATGGAAACCAGAAGAGTCCTCTAACTGGGTCTTGAAGAACCAGGAATAGTAATGACTACAATAAAAGAAGGCAGGGCTTGAGCCTTCTTAGCAGAAACAGTCCTGAGTGGGTGTCAGCATATGGAGATGTACAATGGCTTGCTTGTAGTCCTGGAATGTTAAGTAGTTAGTGAGGTTGGGGTGCCGAGTATGATAAGCAGTGGTTGCTGATGAGGTCACATAAAGAGTTGGAGAGTCATGTGTGCCAGATTGACATTTCAAAAAGAGTTTCCTGGCTGTTAAGTGGGGTGGGACTTTTTTATTTTTATTATTTATTTATTTATTATTATTTTTTTAGATTTTATTTATTTATTATGTATACAACATTCTGCTTCCATATATATCTGCACACCAGAAGAGGGCACCTGATCTCATTATAGATGGTTGTGAGCCACCATGTGGTTGCTGGGAATTGAACTCAGGACCTCTGGAAGAGCAGTCAGTGCTCTTAACCTCTGAGCCATCTTTCCAGCCCAACTTTTTTACTTTTTAATTTAATTTTATTTTATGTGCATTGGTGCTTTGCTGTGGGTGTCAGGTCCCCTGGAACTGGAATTACAGTTGTGAGCTGCCATGTGGGTGCTGGAAATCGAACCCAGGTCTATTATGATTAATAGCTAATACGTAGCCCGTGATAGTCAGGATATATATTTATTAGGTAGCCAACTGGCAGGCAAGCAGAACAGGCCAAAACAGCAGGGGAAAGAGAGCTACCATGTGCGTTCCCTATCCCTTTAAACCTCTCCCACGTCACCTTGGCATCACCTTGACCACACCCTAACGGGCGTGGTCCGGCACACCTGTAGCCAGCTCTTAGGAGGCTTGGTTACAGTGTCTCCCTACACAGGTCCTCTGAAAGAGCAGTCAGTGCTCTTAACCACAGTGCTCTCCAGCCCCCAGTGGAGTGGGACTTAGTGGCCAGGAGCTGCGCTGGGCAGCCTGCAGAAGGCTTGCGATTGATGGGTACTGCGGGGGCAGCATTCTCTGTAACTCACGCGCAGTGTGATGTGGGAGGACAGTGGGAAGAAGGTCTGGGATGAAGGCCAGGTCTCTGTATTTATTACTGAAGTTTCTATGGAGTGCTTGGGAGAGTTAATGATAGCTTTCCCGGACTGTTAGGAGGGCTTTTTGTGACATTCAGTTACATACCTGGTCAGAGTTTGTAACTGTAGAGCTGTTCTTTGGAGCTGTGTCATTAGAGCTGGCAGGTAGCTGACTGTGGCTCCTGGGTAAAGGTGCTACAGTGTTTTGAGGGGTTGGTTCCAGGAGGTGCCTGAGAGTTGGGAGAACCAGGAGAGACCTGTTTCACAGAATCACATCTTGTCATATTCTCGGATGGGGGTATTTTTTGCATATTTATTTCCTTATTTATTTACTCATTTCCTTCCTTCCTTCCTTCCTTCCTTCCTTCCTTCCTTCCTTCCTTCCTTCCTTCCTTCCTTTCTTTGTTTCGGTTTTTTGAGACAGGGTTTCTCATGTAGCTTTGGAGTCTATCCTGGCACTCGCTTTGCAGACCAGGCTGGCCTCGAACTCACAGGGATCCTCTGCCTCCCGAGTGCTGGGATTAAAGGCATGTGCCACCAACGCCCGGCATTATTTACTCATTTTCAAATCCTCAAATTTTCATTTCCCTTGGCTTGGAATACGGGTGAATTTGTAGATTAAGGATGCCTGATGTCTTGAATTGAAAGCATGTTTAGAAAAGTGACTTCTTTCTTGGTTTAAAAATAACATGTAGCATCTTCAGAAATTATAGAAATATATGAACAAAACCCAGAAATTACTTTTTTACCAACCAGATTGGACATTACATATATATGTATATGTATATATGTATATGTTTATCTTCTTATATATACATATATAGAAACATACATATATACACATATTTGTGTGTGTGTGTGTGTGTGTGTGTGTGTGTGTGTGTGTGTGTGTGTGTGTAATGAAAATGGAGAGAAAAGGACAGCTTTAGGTGTTCCTCAGAAGCTGATTACCTTGGTTTTGAGACGGTCTCTCACTGACCTAGAACGCTCTATGCTGGTCAGCCAGTGAACTCCAGGGATCCATCTTTCTCTTCCTCTTCCCTAGCACTGGGATTACAGGAATGGTCACTACTCTACTATGTTTTAAAATATGGGTTCTGTGGATTGAATTTAAGTCCTCATGCTTATGTACTGAGCTATCTCCTGTCAAAATATATACTTTATATATTTCTTTTTGCTTTCCCCCCAAACCCCATGCTTTTGTTACCTTGTTGTTTTATTGTGTAGCCCTGGCTGGCCTGGACATGCTATGTAGATTTAGGCTGGCCACAAATTCATAGAGATTGTCTGCCACTGTTTGTCAACTTGACTGTATCTGAAATCAATTAGAACACAAGCAGTTGGGCACTCCTGTCATGGGTTCTCTCTCCCTCCCTCCCTCCCTCCCTCCCTCTCTCCCTCCTCCCTCCTCCCTCCCTCCCTCCCTCCCTCTCTCCCTCCCTCCCTCCCTCCCTCCCTCCCTCCCTCACACCAGATATGCAGGTGACAGGCAGTGACCCCCAGTGAGTGTGTGACAGGTAGTCACATCAGGTGTACAGGTGACAAGGGTTGTGACCTCGGGTGCAGGTGACAGGCGGTGACCTCAAGTGTATGGGTGATAGCTGTAATGACCCTGGTGTGCAGCCTGTTGGTGAAATGATACCACATGGTGACTCACACTCTAGAGTAAATGAGCCATGTGCTTTTCAGCCCAGGGCCGGCCCGCTCCAGCAGCTGACAAGACCAGACTGTGCCAGCAACAAGCACCTCATGGGGACCTGCTTGGCTGCTACTTTCCAGCCTCATCCGTCCCTGGTGGGACTCTTACTCTCACCGAGCAGGCTGGGTGGGACCCCGATAATCAGGGGCCAGTCTCAGAAGCAGCCATTAGTGATTCCTTTTAAGTCCCCTAACTCTGGCTGTACATTTTTTTGTTTGATTTTTTTGTTTAGAAACAGGGACTCAGTGTTTAGACCAGGCTGGCTACCTGCCTCCTCTTCCTTGAGCTCAGATTAAAGGTGCATGCCACCATGCCTAACTCTGCCTGTGTTTTAATTAGAGATCTGCTAAGTACCACTCATTCTTAAAACATGGTTAAAAAGTTTATATGTCACCATCATTGTCATCATTATTGTGTGTAAGAGTTTGTATACTATCATGCCTATGTGGAAGTCAGGGGACAGCTTTTGGGGGTTGGTTCTTCTGGCTGATTTTTGAGGCAGGGTCTCTTGTTTATGCTCCATTGCACTGTGTACTACTGGCTATCTGGTCTGCATGTTTTTCTTTTTCTTTTCTGTCTTTTTTCCCCCTTTGTTTTTCGAGACAGGGTTTCTCTGTGTAGCCCTGGCTATCCTCGAACTCCCCTTGTTGACTAGGATGATCTCAACTCAGAAGATCCACCTGCCTTAGCCTCCTGAGTGCTGGGATTAAAGGCATTTCTCTCTCTCTCTCTCTCTCTCTCTCTCTCTCTCTCTCTCTCTCTCTCTCCTTCTCCTCCTCTTCCTCCTCCTTTTTTTTTTTTTCCCAGACAGGGTTTCTCTATGAAGCCTTGGCTGTCCTGGAATTCACTTTGTAGACCAAACTGGCTTTGAACTCACAGAGATTAGCCTGCCTCAGCCTCCTGAGTGTTTTTCTTTCATTCAGTGGGATACGATTTTTTACTCTTAAAATCTTATGATTAGGGGTTGGAGATTTAGTTCAGTGGTAGATCGAAAGGCCCTGGGGTTTGGTCATTAGCTCTGGGGAAAAGAAATATAATGAGTAACTTGCTATTTAAAATGATTTTGTGGCAAACAAAAATATCCCTGTGCATAGTGTTAATGAGATCATACCATTAGAAAGAAACTTCAGAAATATATTAAATTTCCTTGGTGTCTTTGAATGGATTTTGTTGGCTGATGCATATAAGCCTTACAAATTATTACTAATTTAAAATTATTTCACTCTTTTCTAGTTTTTAAATTTTTGAATAGTTTAGACATTTGGTGAGGACTGCACTAATCCATGTTTTTTGAGGAATTTTCTTTCTCCTTGTGACTTAGGCTATGTCTTATTGATTGGCATGGAGTCTGGCATTGCTGTGTTTACATTGTTTTGTTTCAGCTTCTCTGTCTCAAACTGAAAAATAAGAGAATCGAGAGTACAGACTGTCATGGAAAGAGAGTAATTTTAAGAAAAGACCTTGACCTGTATTTGAGTACATTTAATACTCTACATTGGGTTCTTAGTGTTGTGATTCCTTATATTTTGTTTTGTTTTGAAATAGAGTCCTACCTAGCTTTTAACTCTTGGACTCACCTTGAACTTCCTCTAGTCCTGCCTCTGCCTCCCAAGTGCTAGGGTTTTAAGCAAGCTCCACCATATCTGGCTTCATATATATATATATATATTTGAATTACAAACAAGATTGAATTACATGACGATCCCAGTTCCCTTCTCCCTCCCTTCCTAAATTCCTACCTGTCATATGTTCTTTCTTCTAATCTACATCTGACTCAAAATTTCTGCTTCCTCATGACCTCTGCATCCTTCCTTTTCCTCCCTTCTCACTCTCGTAGCTTCCTCCCCCCCTTCCCATGTTCTCAATTTGCTCAGGGGATGGTGACCCTTTCCCCTTCTCCAGGGAACAAAGTTTGTCTCTTTTAGGGTCTTCCTTGTTTGCTAATATCTCTGGCAGTGTGGATTGTAGGATGGTAATCCCTTACTTTATGTCTAAAATCCACATAAGAGTGAGTACATATCATGTTTGTCTTTTTGTGATTGGGTTACCTCGCTCAGAATGGTTTCTTCCAGTTCCATCCATTTTCCTGCAAATTTCGAGATTCCAT